>NW_013669152.1:56895-65411 GCF_000517525.1 Limulus polyphemus
GCTATCCAATTTGCTAACTTATCCCCCACACCTATAGATATAATTTTCTTTACAAGCCTTTTTATGTGGCACCTTGTCAAATTCTTTCTGAAAATCCAGATATACCAAATCTACACTCTTACCCTCATCTACATAAACAGTAACCTTTTCAAAGAATGTAAAAAGATTTGTAAGGGAAGATTTTCCCTTAGTAAAACCATGTTGACTATCCAATAAAATTCTAAACTTTATTAAATGACTTTGCAAAGCATCTTTTAAAAGACTTTCCAAAATTTTTCCCACAACTGATGTAAGACTAATGGGTCTGTAATTACTGGGACAGTTTTTTATCATCTCCCTTGAAAAGAGGAGTTAGATTAGCTAACTTCCAATCTTCTGGTACCTGCTCACTACTCAAGAACTGCACTTCTTTAAACAAATAAGCCACAGCACTACACGTGAAAGGTTGTGAATACAACTTAATTGTGGTGTAATTTTAGCACAAAGTTACACAATAGGTTTACTGTGCTGTATCCACTACAGCTATCAAAACCCAGTTTTTAGCTTTACGAGCCATCAGACTTACCACAGAGCCACTCGGGGAGGGACATGGTTTCAGAAGAATACAGCTTATTGTTAAATGTATTTCAAATTTATTATTGTATTTCGATTACAGTAGTCGTAAAGCAAATTTAAATGTACCTGAACTGTATACTAATGAATCTTGTTGTTTAATATAAAGGTGAAAAAAAGGGACCAAAATTAGCTTATATTGTTTTCATTGGAACTGGAGTGATCATTCTGAACGATAAGTTATGTGTAAATGGGCTAACGTCAGGCCAGACACTAGAGGGAAGCAGCCAGCCCGCAGCACTCCAGCCACAAGAGGGTGTTGTTTTTGTTTTTTAGGGGGGGGTATTTTAGCCGAATAATGGATTGGAAGCTTAGATTTTGTTCAGCGACATCACGTCTCGAACACCGGACAATTCAGTTCGAGCCTAATATGCTAGACCATACCTAGCTCACTATCTAACCCATATAAAAGCCGGAATGTATGACGTCACGCTACTATCGTGAGATTCGTTACGCTCACAGAAGTTTTTTTTTTTATTTTTAATATCTTGAAAGCCCGGAGATGCCCGATTCCTATACTTTTATAATTTCACCAATTCAACGCTCCGTCAACTCTTGAGTTATTCTAATCGAATAATGTGTTTAGACCGCCACTCTTTTAAACCACCCAACGCGCGGACTGCGTTTTTTCGGTAACATGACACGAACCATGAACCCTCAAACTCAACACACAGTCCAGAATACTAAGTACTTACTATGCCCAACTCAGAGGGTGAACAAAACATGAGCTGAAAACTCTGTCCTTTACTCACCATGTGACGTTTACTGATAGAATGCTACGGTTTTATAAAAAAGTATTCTATCATTTTGTCAAAAGTTACTTTAACCCACAAATTACCTACTTAAGTATTCTAGCATTTTGTCAAAAGCTACTTTAACCCATAAATTACCTACTTAAGTATTCTAACATTTTGTCAAAAGCTACTTTAACCGACAAATTACCTACTTAAGTATTCTAACATTTTGCCAAAAGCTACTTTAACCCACAAATTACCTACTTAAGTATTCTAACATTTTGTCAAAAGCTACTTTAACCCACAAATTACCTACTTAAGTATTCTAACATTTTGTCAAAAGCTACTTTAACCCACAAATTACCTACTTAAGTATTCTAGCATTTTGTCAAAAGCTACTTTAACCCACAAATTACCTACTTGCTTTTCACTACCAATGGAGTCCACATATTGCATCGAAAGGATTTTTATTTATTTATTATTTTTTTGCCTGTTACAATATTGTAAGAACCTAGCCAAAATAATTGGGTGAAATTACTTAAACTTTTTATGTGAAATACATAGAGATCCCAGCAGTAACTGGTTGGACTAATTGCAATATTTTTTTGTATGATATTTGTTATTTTTTTATTTGTGTGTCTTTGACTCGTATTTTATTTTTAGAGACTTTGTAACCACATTGTTACAGAAAATATTTGATGTCATATATTATGATTTCGCACTTTCAAATTGTTCTATACAAGGCTTAAAAATTGAGGATTGATGTGCTTCTTTTAATAGAAGAGTATCTGAGAATGGCCATCCTATTTTATTACAAGCTCGTTCCTTAACACTGTATAACTTGTTTAGTAACTTTCGTCCAAATTCACTATTAGTTAAGACACAAGTAAACAAATCAGTTATAATGAGACATCTCAAAACAGCTACCAGGTCAATCTAATTAAAGAAAATGTATTGGAGGTTGTAATATTTGACAGACAATATTTTATGTTCCAGTGGATCTAAGTTAAAATTTTCTTTAACTATGATTTGATTAGGTTTCTGTTCTGTATTATATAAAGACAACCCATCATTGTCAGTTTGAAACACTTCTCAAGTAAATCAATTAATCCTATTCTACAAGTTGACGTTGACTGAAAGTGTAAATGGGGAGCTTTTACCTTTCCATTTCGTGCTTGGCTTCGTTTTATCTGGATTAGTTTCTAGAAAGTTTCATTATGTTTACTTTACGAACGCGCACTCTAGAATAGACGATCGAATATAGTATATATCACAAATTGTCGATCGCACCAGGGCATATTAATCCTCAAAAGACATTACGAACCTGGATGTCTTGGTTTCTAAACAGATAAAGCATGTTGTATTTACTCTCTGTTAGTTACATAAAATTATTGATTTTTATATAATCAATGAATAATCATTATAGGAAATTTTTCAAACCTCCCAGCCTAGTATTTCTTAGAGTCTTGACTATGCCGACAGTTGGAGATTACTGAAAGCTGAGTTGTTAAAAGTTTCCAGTTAATTTCTTGGGTGAAGAGAAAGGTATGATCATGAATTTTAGTTTACAAAACCAGGAACTGAATTCACCTGGGCAGTAAGAATCAGACATGGCCTCCAAGTGGTTTTCTTTTTATTACGGTATTAAGCAGACCGGAGTTCATTGTATGCTAAGAAGCTGAGGAATTTAAAAAAGAATGGCTCGCTGCTCACAACAGCAGAAATACAGTCATATATATATATATATATGGGGAGTAAGCGTTTGTTGTTGATACAATTTCTGAATGACACATCAATATTGTATGTATTTATAATGGTTGGAGACGGCTTGAATGGGTAATGAAGAAAAAACTTTAATATAAGTTTAACATAACAGCAAATGTACAACGTTTCGACAAGGTTTTGTCATCATCAGGTACTTCCAATCATCAAGCTGTCTCCAACCATTATTAGTCTCAAAGTGGGTTCCTCGTCATCGAAATAGTATGCATTTTTCTAGCAAAGTGAAATTTGGGATCTACAGGTTATAGATATTAATGAAATATTTGAACTCGCGAGTAGTTTCTACACTGATTGACCACTTTATAAGACCTTTTCTGATATGATATTAAACCATCCCTCGCCAAGATAATAGTTTAAATTTGGCGTAGCATAGACTCTGCAAGATGCCAAAAGGTATCCTATAAGATTATGACCCATTCCTTGAGGAATGTGGTCTGCACTTGATTCACACATGTTGACAGAAACTTGCGATGGTAAACTTTATATTTATACCCAGATACTAATTCAGATTGAGACTGTGCTGATCGAAAAGGTGACTGAAATCAACATCTTGCTCTTTAGTATATCTTGCATTATTTTCCTGTAAGAACCTTTGTCTATTCGAGTAGAAATGCAGCACTGTGGGATGAACATAATCGGCAACATTCTTTAGGTCCATTCCAAAGGACGATAAAGGTCCAATTCCTGCCATGAGAGCGTTCTCCACACCACCTGCAATAGATTTCAGAAAATACAAGTAAAAATAAGTACTTCATGGGGTTTTATGCATATTTTTCTTTCTACCACCAGTACAGAAAAGGATGACTTGTAGCTCATCAGACCACATCACACACTTCCATCAATTCATACTCGTAGTTTGCGTTTAAAGCACTTTAAAAGCCATGCTTTCCTATTTGCATCTGAGACTAGTTGTCTTCGGACTAGCTATTAACTATAACGGTGAGTATCATAAATGAAGTGTTCTACGCATGTGAGTATGAGGACCTAATAACGTTGAGTATCATAAACGGAGTGTTCTACACATCTGAGTATGGGGACCTAATAACGTTGAGTATCATACGGAGTGTTCTACACATCTGAGTATGAGGACCTAATAACGTTGAGTATCATAAATGGAATGTTCTACACATCTGAGTATGAGGACCTAATAACGTTGAGTATCATAAACGGAGTGTTCTACACATCTGAATATGAGGACCTAATAACGTTGAGTATTATAAATAGAGTGTTCTACACATCTGAGTATGAGGACCTAATAACGTTGAGTATCATAAACGGAGTGTTCTACACACCTGGGTATGAGGACCTAATAACGTTGAGTATCATAAACGGAGTGTTCTACACATGTGAGTATGAGGATCTAATAACGTTGAGTATCATAAAAATTTTAATAACAGGTTTTAAACTGGATAAAATTAGTTACCAGTTTCTAAATGACAAAAAGCACCTCAGTTTCTTCAAAGTTATTTCATTGTCACGATGCTGTTGCGCACTTGCTATCTAATGGTACATTCACGTGTTGAATTCCCATTCTACAGTCACCAAAGAAAATACTCTTTTTTTTTTTAAATTTCAGATGAAAAGAAAGTTCATTGAAAAGTAAGGAACGTGAAATCTTTATTACATGTTAAGTTCGATACGGCAGTAAAAGTACCTATCGCCTGTAACAGAAACGTTTGTTTTTTTTATCTCGTGAAGAGTGAGGTCATGATTAATTAGGTATAAAAACTTTACACGGTAGTGTGTTTTTACCCTTGGAAATGAAGGTTTTAGCAAGTGTTATTCTGTTGAACACTTTATGGAAGTATCTGACGGCTAGTATGCACACAATTTATTTAATTAGAGGGCGCACGATTAATTTCTGAATATAGTATACAGATATAGATGAAAGATTGTTTGGTTTGAATTTCGCGCAAAGCTACACGAGGGCCATCAGCGCTAGCCGTCTCTAATTTAGCAGTGAAACACTAGATGGAATTCAGATAGTGATCACCGCCAACTCTTTTACCAACGAATAGTGGGATTGACCGTCACATTATTATGCCCCCACGGCTGCAAGGGCGAGCATGTTTGGTGGGACGGAGATTCGAACCCGCGACCTGCAGATAGCGAGTCGAGCGCCCTAACCACCTGGCCATGCCAGGCCTAGATGAAAGAAGGTGGCCATACATCCACACTTAATACTCAGACTCATGAAGCTGTGTAAATATCAATCAACGACGACTCGTTAGAAGAACGAGCGAAATTCGCTATTTATCGTAGAATATAAATCCTTTGATTTCATGAACGTAGTATTTCCATGTGATACCTGATTCAAGGGTTAAACCGGGAAATTTTCTGGTATTTGAGAAGGAAAGGTTGTTGTTTGTAGTTAAGCACAAAGCTACACAAAGGGCTATCTGTGCTCTGCCCACCATGTGTTTCGAAAACTAACAGCACCCTGTGGTACGTCGGCTACTAACAGCACCCTGTGGTACGTCGGCTACTAACAGCACCCTGTGGTACGTCGGCTACTAACAGCACCTTGTGGTACGTCGGCTACTAACAGCACCTTGTGGTACGTCGGCTACTAACAGCACCTTATGGTACGTCGGCTACTATCAGCACCCTGTAGTACGTCGGCTACTAACAACACCTTGTGGTACGTCGGCTACTATCAGTACCTTGTGGTACGTCGGCTACTAACAGCACCTTGTGGTACGTCGGCTACTAACAGCACCTTGTGGTACGTCGGCTACTAACAGCACCTTGTGGTACGCCGGCTACTATTTCGTATCCGTAAGAAATTAATGCTTGTATTCCATCTTCAAAACTTCAGCCGGTGTTCGAATAGGGAAAGTTTTTTTTACTTCTTAGTTTGTGTTTCAAACGTTTTTGAATTGAATGCAAAGCTACTCAGGGACTATTGTTCGCATAAGCCCCCCCCCCCCCCCAGCGGTATGTCTGCGGACTTACAACGCTAAAATCCGGGTTTCGATACCCGTGGTGGGCAGACCACAGATATCCCATTGTGTAGCTTTGTGCTTAACTTCAAAAACAACAACAACCAAACTTTTAAAAAAAAAAAAGATTATCACAAAAAATATCTGCTTACGCTACACTGTAGCCAGCTGAGCTTCAAGTTATTAGATCAGTTGTTTGTTCTTAATTCCAACATTTAGGCCTGTCTTTCCCCGAAAGGCAAATCTCATGCGTTAAAATACACTACGGCTGTACGAGAACTTAAGTATGTTGTTCGTAAATACACTGCACGTTTCGGCCGAACATGTTTTCGTGTTGATTCTCATATAGAAGGGGTTACACAGAATTTTTGACTCGTTTCTACAGTCTTATATCACTTTAGAAACTCTCGCAATGCACAAAAAAGTTTTCAGAAAATAACTTTTATTCAGAGAAAAATCCAAACAAAGTTTAGTGCATGCCCAAGTCTATTCGTATGAAAGTATTCCTTTTATTGCTTCACAACACGTACAAGTATACGGTATCTCACATTTCTGAGGCAACCTCTCTGTAGCTCGTTTCTGCACATCCCTAACAGTCGTTATTGTTATACCCAGAATCAAATTGCTAGTTTTTCACCCCCTTTCTTCTACTTCTCATAAAAGACCATAATACTTTTGATGCCTTTTATTAAAGCAGTGGAATATAACGTAGATAAAGAAAATAGAATTTTACATCACCATTACTGAAGGTGATACATTTGAAAACAAATTACTCCGCAGGGTGAAGGGGAAAAAAAAACGTTCCACTACACGTTGTTATACAGAAGACTATATCATTATTTTATTTGTTATGTCATTTTCAAAAAAGCTTTATAGTACTTACAATCTCAGCCACCATCATTGATATTTGTGTACGAATGGATACATGGTGCGCATAGAAAACTATACATAAAGGTAATATATTGCTTTGGAACTTAGACCGAATCGATATGACACACACGTGACTTGTACGTCGCTGTAAAAAAAAAACGTAGCCGATAAATATCCAAACATAATGCTGAAACAAACAGCCTACTGCCACTTGAATATTTCAAAAATCATTAGAATATTATGATAATTTTTTTCTATGCTTGTCGAAACAAAACAAATGTAGGCAGTAAAAATGTTCAATCAAGTGAGTTAAAATTCTCTATACGTGAATCGATGGCGTAATTTTTAAACAGAATAAATACAAATTATGATAGTTCTCGTGAATAAAAGTATAAAAATGTACAACCTCACAAACAATAAAGGTGATCAACAAGATTACTCGAGTGTGGATCATAAATAAATATAGCATTAAACAATATATTAATTAATTTTTCCTTCATTACGTTTTATGCAATTTCAACTTATATTAGCATGTTATAATATTTTAATACTTTATTCCTGAACTCATGCATTTTCTCCCTATTCTAAGTATTTAACTTCGGAGTTAAGATTAGAGTATACGTACTTATATTTTATAATTATACTACCATTCTAAGCCTCCCAGTCAGGGTTCTAAATTGTACGTGTGTGGGAGGGAGGGTTTTTTTTCGCACTTACCGTGTTTGCTAGACCTCCATAAGACTTTATTTTTCCTCGCCCCAAATTAAATCTGAAATGGTGTTGCTGCTCCCAGCCTTTCATTGGCCCAGCCAGCCGTGGGGGCGTTATAATGTGACGGTCAATCCCACTATTCGTTGGTAAAAGAATAGCCCAAGAGTTGGCAGTGGGTGGTGATGACTAACTGTCTTCCCTCTAGTCTTTCGCTGCTAAACTAGGGACGGCTAGCGCAGATAGCCCTCGTCTAGCTTTGCGCGAAATTCAAACAAACATTGGTCCAGCGCAAGCGTAAGGGCTTATAACAGTAAAATTTCTGGGCTATATCCCTGTGGACGGCACAGCAGAGATAGGCCAATGTGTAGCTTCGTGCTTAACAATAAACAAAAACACCAAATCCTCCCAAAACAGTGGAGCAGTTAATACGAAAATAAAAATAAGAGATGCATGAACAATAAACAAAAACAACTAATCCTCCCAAAACAGTGGAGCAGTTAATACAGAAAAAAATATTGAACCTTAAAAGTTTAATAACTGGAAGCTAGAAGACAACTAGAATAACCTTCTTGGTGAAAGAGAAGCCCAGCTGACTGAACCAAGAACAGAAGAAAAGTGACATATCTGAAACATTTAAAATGTCTTACGATTAAAAAAATGTACCTACTAATGAAAATCTAAAACAGCATGTGTGTTAATAATAATAATAGCATAGAATATAGTAATGATATTGTTATACATTAAATGGAGTTTCAAAATAATTTAATAATATTCTGAATATTTAAATAATACAGTGTTTCACTAAATGTAGTTTAATAATAATAATAGCATAGAATATAGTAATGATATTGTTATACATTAAATG
>NW_013669152.1:66009-67265 GCF_000517525.1 Limulus polyphemus
AAATACATCTACTAACAATTACAATGTTTCGTTAATGGTAGTTTAATAATAATGTAGTAAAACTGTAATGATAATGTAACAATACTTTGAAAGTTTAAAACTATGTAATAATACTTTAAATACATCTACTAACAATCACAATGTTTCGTTAATGGTAGTTTAATAATGTAGTAAAACTGTAATGATAATGTAACAATACTTTGAAAGTTTAAACTATGTAATAATACTTTAAATACATCTACTAACAATCACAATGTTTCGTTAAGGGTAGTAATACTATTTTAAATGAGGAGTAATGATAATGCATCATTATACTTAAATACTCAGGATGAGTCGGATATTTATCAGGTTCTACAAATGCACATGAGGTGTCACTGAATGGCCTTATCGCGAGCTCTTGTAGGACTAAGGCTAAATTTGTGTGCGCGCACTTTTATGTATGCATATCTATATATATATATATATAACACTTTCTATTGTTTCAATTGTTTGTAAGCATTGTTATACACGTATATTTGTTACATTGTCACGATTTAGAATGTTTTCGTTTACGGATTTACTGTTCAGTTAGTGATACCTGAAGAAGGGCATTTCCCGAAACGTTGTATCCACAATTATATATATATTAACACCTTAGTGGTTTGACTTATAACATACTTCTTTTTATCTTTTTCAACAACCACTACGCGTAATTTCTTACACAGTTTTATTAAGACTAAAACATATTTTGTTGTATAAATAAAATCAAGACCTATGTCTCCAGAATGCAACTTTATTAGTGTGAAATAAGCTCGGCTGTGTCAGTGAAAAAAAGACAAAAACAAGATTTAATGGAGCATTTTGTTGTCCATACTGTGCTTCTCTATACCTGTCACATGCGTTATTTTTCTGGTGTGTAACTCATAAGACAATTTCTAACATTAAATGTTATGTGAAAAAAAAATGAGAATAATAAGAGAAATGAGCCTTCGAAACCAGGGTTTGAACCCAAGCTTTTCCATGAAATATGTGATGTTAAGATTGTCCATTCATTAATTCCCGCCATGATTTAAAAATAAATGTGTATCTGTCATAGACTTCGTATAATTTGGTTCGGTGATGGTAAATCAACCCAATAATTGCTTGACCATAAGGTAATATAATGATCATAGTAAGAAACTTTAGATGAACATTGACAAAAAATGGCGTGTACTATTAGATACCTCATTTTCTTCAGTTTGTTTATTTTGAATTTCGCGCAAGGCTACACGAGGGCT
>NW_013669152.1:68035-68905 GCF_000517525.1 Limulus polyphemus
CCTGGCCAGTTCCAGAATCTCTTTTAAATTTTCGGCTTTTCACGTCTTCTTAACTCTATTGATTATCGCTCATGGATTACTAACATTGGATTTAAATGTGATATAATAAAAATTTACTCGTTAAACAGAAATATAACATTTTTATTATATTCACCTGCTCTATTGGGGGTAAAATGTATCTTGAACTAAATATTTAAAGTTTTCTTGGAAAATGACTTAGAACAGTGCTTTCCAATATATTTCAACAAACAAGTTTTTCACAACATCTCACTTACCCCAGTTCGAAAAAATGTACTAAATTAAAATGTAAAATTCAGCATAATAACATAAATATACATCAGACTACAACTAGAATGAATACAACAAAAAATAAATGTATTTATCAAACTACGACTAGAATATATAATAACTAATGACTTTTTTGCTCTTGAATTTGTTGTATAATTGGTAATACTCATTCACCCTGATACTGATCTCATTAACCCCTGGGTGAACCAACCATTCACGCAGTTGAAAAGCACTGATTTAGAATTTCGAAATCGTGTTTGTAGTGGGCCTTATTAGCCATATGTCAAATAACCAGTTTGGTGAAATAAACCAAGTACATTAGTTTTTATATCTATTTTAAGTTTAATTCTCTTTTCTTCAAGGTTGATTGGATAAAATATAATCCCCTAAAAACGCCCACTCGAGTTACTATATTCTTCATTCGAGCCTCTGAAATGCGGAACTGTGCTACTTGGAAAAGATAGCTGCGGGCAATATTCAAGTGTCGCTGGTATATACTTTATGGACTGGCCCGGCAATCTGAGGGTCGCGGGTTCGAATCCCCGTCACACCAAACATGCTCGCCCTTTCAGCCGTGGGGGA
>NW_013669152.1:69173-70047 GCF_000517525.1 Limulus polyphemus
TCCCTCTAGTCTTAAACTGCTAAATTAGGGACGGCTAGCGCTGATAGCCCTCGTGTAGCTTTGCGCGAAATTCAAAACAAACAAACTTTATGGATTCAATTTAATATTTTCTGTTAAAAGAGAATAACAAAATCAAAAATTATTTAAATTGAACAAATGTTCCGTGACTGCAACTTTAGCAGTCTGCCCACTGTAGATAAACTTAACAGTAAATTTCTGGTTCAAGGGAATGATAAGACACCCAAGCATTAAAAAAGGTATATCGAATATTGATAGTGTTAAATACGGTACAGTTTAGCAATGTACTTAATAAAGGCTTAACTAACGATAGGCCTAAGACATGTGGACTTAAAGATTTCGGTATCTGCGATTATAATTCTTTTGTATTATTCTAGAAATCCTATATTGAAAGAAGAACTGTCTCAGTAAAGATAAAAGAGCTAATCGATATAAAAGTTACAAACTTACCTTTGTAGATAGGGTCTCCAAAAAAAGCTAAAATAATCATAAATATTCTAAAGTAGAAAAATATATTACCTCTCTACATATACGTCCGATGTTAGACCTACGCTACAGTTGTTGATAGGCTTAAGTTAATATTGTTACGTCTGTGATTGTTATTTAATTTTCCGTAGAAATTATTTAAAAAAAACTTAGCGATACAAGTTCTTTCTTAATTAAAACTAGTTTATTATTTCATAATTCAACTTTGCAATACACTTAATTTCCACAGTCACTTTAACTTAAACACACGCTATAATTCACAACGAACGATTCACACACTTTACTAACGCGCTTGACTCAATTGTCCGTCTCTATCTCTTCAATCTGCAATTATTCATCTCTGTGCCGTCACTTCTCGCTGGTCGTATAT
>NW_013669152.1:70442-78677 GCF_000517525.1 Limulus polyphemus
CATGACTTCCGCTGTCGTAACAATATTATATCGAAGCATACGACGTTAGGCCATAGCATAACTTGTGAATTAGGCGAATTAATTGTTTGATGGCTGACTAAAATAATTCAAAGAAGTCTTTCATAAACATTATAGTGCATGGAAACTTAAGATATACAGAGTAGATATTTCAACCTTTCTATTCTTTAGAAATTAAGCAAAGCCGAACTATATTTCTTACTTGTATAATTAGCTTGCATTAATATTATTATCATTAATTATAATTGCAAGATTATAAAAGGTCTACGCCTGTTTAATACAAGTGTTATTGAAATGAATTGTATAATACTGTTGCGTATCTGCTTGTTTGTTAATTTCCGGTATAAATTCTTTCCGAGAAACTTCAGTGATACAAGTCCTTTCTTGATTAACCCAGTTTATTCTTCCTCGGTACAAACTTTGTAATACACAGAATTTCCACAGTCAATACGTTTTCTCGTCGCTTTACTTGACAACCTTTATAATACACGCTATAAATCACAATGATTCACACACTTTACTTATGGTGCCTACTGTTCGCTTGACTCAATTATCTATCTCTTCAATCCCGCTGGTTTTTCTGGCCAGGCTTATATACAGAAAAGAGGGTGTCTCGAATGCACTCGGGTCTTCATGATCATTCGAGAAACTCTAGCGCGCATGCTACCAGCGTCGCGTGACTTCCGCTGTCGTAACACTACTGTGTGAAATTTTCATATTCAAAATGTACAAAAATTATATTTATATCCAGCCTCAGGAGCAATCTGTTCTTGTGAACTGGCAAAGATATACCAAATATACTTGTCGTTGGGAGCTAGTGGAAAATATAAATACTTTAGCTATTCAAAGCTACTTTGATCCACACCCAGAAACTTCTCTCTACAAGAGACAAATGATTTTTTATATGTCATGTTCGGCAAAAACTCAGTCAAATAGCGCATAACCAAAGGTGTTTATTATTTATAACAATGGATTGGGATATATTCATATGCTTTTACACTGGCCATAACCTCAGAGGTAAGGAAAGTATCGAATAATGAATCTAAATGATTTTCCGAAATTTAACCTTCCGTGTGATGGAAAAAATGGTCAAAGAATCAAAATTGATTTTCCAGTAAATATTCAGTAACGACTGATACTGCCCAGAAGAACTTACGAAAAACATAATAATGGGGGAGAAAGCAAGGTAACTTGCAAATTGTGCTGTATTATTAATGACAACGTTTAATCAACAGTAGATTAAATCTTTAGTGAACATTGATTTTAGACTCAATCTAACTACTTCGTTCAAGATATTCTAGCTATGGTAAAAGATTTTGCCCATAAGTAGTGCCTTGTAAAAGTATTCATCCCCTGCAAAGTTTCCGTCATTTTGTTGCTGTTTGAGCTTGCAATCATGAAACTTTCCAAACTGAAAAGCTGAAGAAACGCCGATATTGTGTAATAAAGTTAGATTTTCTAAGAAAGAATATTTTTAATTGTATAAGTACTCAACTCCCTTTACTGCGGCAATCCTAAATCAATTCGGGTGCAAAAGATTAGTTTGAAAGGTCACAAAATTGGTGTAATGGTCTCTGTGTAATTAAAGTTGTTTAATTTGACTTCAGAGTAAATACATCTGTACAAGCCACAACTCACATAGTGATACGACAAACCAGCCATGAAGACCAAGGAGCTTTCCAAACAAGACAGGGATAAAGTGGTAGAGAAGCGGAGATCAGGAGAAGGTTACAAAAAAACTTCAAAGTCTCTGATCATCCCTTTGAGTATGGTTAAGTCCATCTTTAAGAAGTGGAATGTGCTTCATACTACCCAGGTCAGGCCGCCCAAACTAAGTAGCCGGGCTAGCAGGAAACTGGTTAGGGATGCCACTGTGAAGTCAACAGTGACTTTGAAAGACTTGCAAAGTTCCATTTTTTTAAATCTCGTATGGAGTTTGCAACAAAGCATGTAAATTATACTGCAGACATGTGGCAGTAGGTTTTGTGGTCAGACGAGGCAAAAAATGAGCTTTTTGGTCTAAATTCAAAGCGTTACGTCTGGCGCAAACCCAACACAGCACATTACCTAGTCAACATCATCCCACCTGTCAAGCATGGTGGTGACAGCATCATGTTATTGGGATGCTTCTTATCAGCAGAAACTGGGAAGTTTGTCAGAATTGAGGGGAAGATGGATGGTGCAAGGTTACTTGAGTCAGCCAAGAATCTAAAAACTTGGTTGAAAATTCACATTTCAGCAGGACAATGACCCGAAGCACAAGGCAAAAACCACACTGGAGTGGTTTCAAAAGAAGAAATTGAATGTTCTGGAGTGGCCCAGACAAACTCCTGACTTGAATTGAGTAGAAAATTTATGGCGAGACTTAAAGATCGCAGTCCAACAATGATCCCCAAAGAACTTGTCTGAATTGGAGCAATTTTGCCAGGAAGAATGGGCAAAAATTACACCATCCCACTGTGAAAAGCTGGTAGAGACTTATCCAAGACGACTCACAGCAATAATTGCTGCCAAAGATGTTTCCACCTGTGAGAATTTAATATAATATATATATATATATATATATATAGCTTTTTTGTCAATTGTCAAATAGAAAAGCATTTAGTTATATTTATTAATAGTATAAATATATACTATGTTGTTGTTGGGTTTAGGATTCTTTTACAGTAGATAAATAAACAGCACGCAATTCACTTGTTTTCAAAATAATATATATATTCAGAACAACTTAACGTATGTACAATAAATTATTCAACACTACAGATATTATGGACATATCATAAATACTGTTAGTTCTCTTTTTTTTGTCAAGTATCCACTTAGGCCTATTCAATTACTTTATAATTTCAGTTGACAAGCCCAACTATCTTTATTTCTATCGCACTAGTATTCTCTGTGATTCACTTACAATTGTAGCGCGAGTTACCGTAATCGTTTGGTCTTCATTCTTCTGAAGATCCTCTATTACTTTTGTCAAAGTATACCCAGGCTGATTCATTTACTTTATAACCATGCTTTGACGGAATAAATTGTTTTTCATATCTTCTTTTCTACCGTTAGTTTCACTCTCTAGCAGTCTACTTGCCAGTGTCTAATCTAGTAGTCATGATAGAAACTGTAGCAGTCTTCTTGCCAGTATTTGATCTAGTAGTCATGATAGAAACTGTAGCAGTCTACTTGCCAGTATCTGATCTAGTAATCATGATAGAAACTTTAGCAGTCTACTTGCCAGTGTCTGATCTAGTAGTCATGATAGAAACTGTAGCAGTCTACTTGCCAGTATCTGATCCAGTAGTCATGATAGAAACTGTAGCAGTCTACTTTACAGTATCTGATCTAGTAGTCATGATAGAAACTGTAGCAGTCTACTTGCCAGTATCTGATCTAGTAGTCATGATAGAAACTGTAGCAGTCTACTTGCCAGTATCTGATCCAGTAGTCATATACTGGCAAGTAGACTGCTACAGTTTCTATCCTGATCCAGTAGTCATGATAGAAACTGTAGCAGTCTACTTGCCAGTATCTGATCCAGTAGTCATGATAGAAACTGTAGCAGTCTACTTGCCAGTATCTGATCCAGTAGTCATGATAGAAACTGTAGCAGTCTACTTGCCATTATTTAATTTAGTGGTCAGATATGATTTGTACATTTGTCCCCAATAATTTCTAAAGATTGTGTTTAAAAAAAAAGTTAAAACCAAAACTATTATTCACAACTTAATGTAACATTTGGGGAATTTCTGAATATCTTGTAACACACGACTCTCGAGGAGTTTCGTAGTGTCTGGTTATGGTGTACGTAAAAAAGAATTAACAGTATAACAAATTTTGATGCAGATATTTTATTTTATACGGATTTTTTATTTTATTTTAATGTCCTTAGCTGATTGTTTTTACGATTTTTTAAATGTATAGTATGTAAATAAAAGTTAGTTTAATTGAAAAACAATAAATGTACAACGTAGTAACAAGTTGTTTATTTCTGTGTGAAGAACTCCGGGAGATAACAAATGTTTATTTTTTCATAAAGGGATATTAATATTATGAGTATTTCTGGACTTGAAATTATGCTCGAATCCAGCTCTTTTACATTTGAACGTGTAAAGCATGTTTGGAATTCAAGTACGTGCATGCCATAATTCTTCATGTACAGCATGTAATTATCAAAGTCGTTATCAAACGCTGTGTCAGAATATTGACATCAGGCTACATTTGTGTCTGCCTGCCTGCCTGGAACATCTAGATAAAATTACTTCTACTGCTTTATCGCAACACCATAGTGAAGACTACCGGAGCATACTGTTAGGCTTAACTACGGCCTGTTAACTTCCCTGGTTGTTTTCACCTTTGGTCATGGTCCTCGCGGTTGATAAGTTAATCGCTATGGCTCATTGTCTGATGCTATCTTTTATCATCAGTAGTAGAAAACGCTATAGTTTGAAAATATGTTGGACTCTTCGTATTGACCCAAAGAAAACAAACGAAATACTTGACAAGGAACCACAACTGTCAAATCTATAAAACGTGCGACATTTTGAAATTGTTCAGTAAACGTCAACGTCAATCTGCCTGTAATTTCATCTCGTTCTTCAAGAAAAATGGGAACCTTTAGTAAGTACATTAGAGATACAAACGCTCTGTGATTTAATTTCAGAACAGAGGCCTAAAAAAGAATAGTAACTAAAGAAATTAAGTAAAATGTAAGTTATTTAGGGTTGGTAGACAAATTTCGTCTCCTAACTCACTCTAACTTTTATGCTTTCTTGTCTTCTTTCTTTTATTCTTATGAAATTATCCTAGCAGAACCTTCAACTGTAATAACATCAAAAGTATTTAAGTTTGTGCTGTATTTAAAACCATCTTTATATCTTGCTTAGTTGCCAGTAACTTGGATGACAAAGAGCTATTTTCAATTATACGAGAACCCCTAAAATAACTTTGTTCTCTGTTTCAAACAAATTCGAACCTTCAACTATAGAACATTTACTTCTATTCGAGCTTTAACACCATTATTTAAATGTTAAATTGTAGACCATAAAAGATGACTCGTGGTTTAACTTACGGATTTTGTTGCCAAGACTTGACCACTTATGGAAGAGCTTCCAGCTGTTCAATTACTAGAAAATTCTAGCTAACCTCAACTAATGTGTATTTAATCAGGCCCTTCACTGAATCGAACTGAAGGATCTTTTTTATTCTTGATTATAACTTTTTTACCCCATAATACTGTGTCAGTTTGTTCTCAGAAAAATATGATATTGTACATTTTCATAAATATTAGTTATTTAAGAAATATGTAAATAACCATGCAGAAATTTAATAGTGTTCTTAAACAAGTTAAGATACATTTGTTATACGAGTATGAATTAGAGACATGCCCGGTGTAAATCACTTACCAATGTTATGCATGTATGTACCAAAGTCTACATTCGACCGAAGTGTTTTTACTTTGTATTTCTGAGCATGACAATATGTCCAGTTCTTGCAACACAGAACTAGCTGTGCCTCAAGGTTCCGGACTAACAAGTGACCTATTTCTGTGTTATATCTTTTTGCACTTCAACCTATATGTCAGATATTACGAAATGTGCTTACTTATCAGTACATACATGAACCGAGACTTCTTTTAGTGTCAGAATATGTATGTTAATTTAATACTACCATTTATTCTAACGTTAAACATGTGATTTTAACATCTAACTACTGATGCTGTTATAAAAGTCATTTTTGACACTCTCTCGCTGTTGTAGATTACCAGTTCGGCCAAAATGTGTTTTCTGATATTTGTTTCTTTGTACTTTAGCACAAAACTACCCAATGCTATGCCCACCACGGGTATCGAAACCCGGTTCTTAGCGTTATAAACCTTCAGACTTAACGTTTTGCCAGTGGAGTGTAAGGGCGTTTTCTGATACATAAATGTGATTTCAAATAGTTATTCTTATCGCATCCTAAAAGATAAAAATATCTGTTATATTTTTAATGTTTAAAATTCTCACTTACGTTAACTTTATTTCCGAAAGTACTAATTAATTCCTGAGAGTTTGTTTGTTTCTTTGTAATGAAGCACAAAGCTACACAACGGGCTATCTGTGCTCTGCTCACCACGGGTATCAAAACCCGGATTTTAGCGTTGTAAGTCCGCAGACATACCGCTGTGCCACTGGGGGCCATTCCTCTGAGTTTCGTATGAAAATTCCAGTTCTTTCGGTTTACTAAGACTCCTGTTATAGTCGCTCCGACTTTACAACTTAAAATAACTAAAGTAAGCACTGTTTATGTGTAAACAGCTTGAGTTAGTGTAAATAAACAGAACAAGATTAGAGAAAATCAAACTCAAAACTGGATTAGGATAGGGTAACTGTTCCCAAGGTTCTTTACGAGTGAGAAAGGTATTAGTTTTTGATGTTTGTTTGTTGCGCACAAAGCTGCTCGAGAATTATCTGCGCTAGCCGTCCCTAATTTTGAATTGATAGTTTGTTTTGTTTTTTTGTAGTTAAAAACAAAGCTACACAATGGGCTAGCTGTGCTCTGCCCATCACAGGTATCGAAACCCCTATGTCTAACGTTGTAAGTCCGCAGACATGCCGCTGTGCAACTGGGCGGCTTAAGTTGATAGACTAGAGGGAGCTAATCGATAACACCTACTGCTAACTTTGAGATTCTCTAATCGAATAATGGGTTTTGACCGTCACTCTTATAACGCGCCAACGGCTTCAAAGTGTGAAGCGTCATTTGTTATATAATGATTTATTTTTCAACAAAGGAACGCGAACCATGGACCCTCTTCAGAGCCACCGTCCAGCATGCTAGCCACTTGGTCACGCCCAGCCCTTTTTTTTTAAATATATAAAAAATCGTTAATTCTAGAGTTGATATATTTCAAGCATTTGTTCTTTAGGTCTACACAAAATTCCTAATAAAAAAATTAAATAAACAAATAAAGCCATGAACATTTCCTTTTGGTAGTAATTACTGCATTTTTTTTCTTCTTTTAGTTCGTAGTACCATCAGTGTCATTCCTAAGTACCAACACATTATTACACAGTTTCGGTCTTAAATTGGTAACGTGGGTACATTCATGATGATAAAAGATAATAATAGCTGATTCGAGATCTTACCTCTGCGTTCAATAGTAAGTAGACAAGCTTTCAACACTGCCCCCCCCCCCAGTGGCACAGCGGTATGTCTGCGGACTTGCAACATTAAAAACTGGGTTTCGATACCCGTGGTGAGCAGAGCACAGATAGCCCATTGTGTAGCTTTGTGCTTAACTTCAAACAAACAACCTTTCAAAATCGCTTTGTTTACAGTATAGGTGTATAATATTCAGGTAGTATAGTGTACAGTGAAGTGAAAACACGTTTAATGAAGATAAATAGCCAATATCAAATGAAAATGGTGGAGTGTGTGTTATATGTAGGGTGTCGTTAATTGCTTTTCACTCTCTGCACTCTCTTAGTATACTGTCCACCACTATAAGAAGTCCAGTCTTGATATTTTGATCCCCCGCCGCCCATTAGTCCCATATTGGCCGTTTTCTTGTGTGCTCATATTATTAGCTTTTGTTCCGGCCGTCCTTTTACTTGTTGCCTGCCAAATGAAACCTCCGTGGTAAATACTTTTTTTTTCCTCCATCACAGGTTTTTCTATCAAAATTAAGCCACCCACGAAATTGTAAATAACGAGCAGGGTGAAGAGAAAAGACTTTCTGAACACCCCCGGTTATGTATGGCCCTAAGTCTCCCCGACTTGGGTTATACAATTTCAAACCGAAACTGCCATGCTTTTACTGCTGTTAATGCTACATATTCTTCAAATCCTGTATTAATTCACGTTCTCTGTTTGTGAATTTGTTTCTCCGCGAATTCCTCCCACAGGTTTGGAGCTAGCTAGCGAGACCAAATGTGACACGAGTGCCCAAGTACCACGGTGGGGGGGGGGGGTTTCATTTACGTATCCCTCTCTTTTAGGTAGCTATATACATAATAGGGAATAATGGATAAATATTACCAATACGTTGGGCCTTTGTGGATCACGAAGGGGATCTTTGAACCGAAACACTAAAGCTTATCGCCACGTCCTCGGTCGTTAAGTAATTAAGTTCTATTTGTCGTGAATAAAGAGACTAAGTTAAACTTTCCGTACGTATTATTATTATAATCTACTACTTAATTCTGAACTAAAAACTAATTCACCTTGATGACAGTGAATATA
>NW_013669152.1:78687-81204 GCF_000517525.1 Limulus polyphemus
GGGGGGGGGGGGGGGGGGGGTTTCATTTACGTATCCCTCTCTTTTAGGTAGCTATATACATAATAGGGAATAATGGATAAATATTACCAATACGTTGGGCCTTTGTGGATCACGAAGGGGATCTTTGAACCGAAACACTAAAGCTTATGCCAGTCCTGCGTTAGTATAAGTTCATTGTCGTGATAAAGAGACAGTTAAAATTTCCGTACGTATATTATTATAATCTCACTTAATTCTGAACTAAAAACTAATTCACCTTGATGACAGTGAATATAACTGAACGTAAACTGGTGGCTCAAAGAAAAGAACACATCCTTCCATTTCTCTTATTTATTTCTATTCTCATTGGCCAAAATATTTTACATAATTCAATAATCTCTCTGATTTAACAATTTGCGGAACAAAGGCCCCCCTTTCCTACCCTTGCACGTCAACATTCTGGCTAGTAACCTGGTCAGTTTCTCAAGGATACATTAACAGTTGCCAACAAGTTTATTTTTGTTTGTTTAATTAACTGATATGATCAAATTCAATACACACGCGTATATATATATATATATATAGCATATTTGAACACATACTACTTAGCAATTGTTTACACTGTGGCAAAGTCACAACTATATTCTTCTTTCTCTGATCACATGAAGAAAAATGATACAATATGTTATATCAGTATAGAAGGAATGAGAATTTGTATGTCACACTGTATAATTATTACGTTGGGATTGTCCACCATGATAATATGTTTAAGCCTCTTTTCTACAGTATCATCTACCATCTGTAAGGAACATTTGTTATTTGAGTTTTCGTCTACTATTTTGCATGGAATTTGGGTTTACATTATCTGAAAGTTATTTAATTTTGTCAGTTGAACTTGAGTGTTGAATTTTAAAATAAATTAAGGTATTGAGCTGTTAGACGTCAATATTTCTATCAGTACCTTTGGCTGATTGTTGAAAAGTACTTTAGGTAATGCTCTTAGAGGTATAGTCCCTTAATGCTTGAAAAGCAGGTGTGGAAATACCCTTTTTTTCAGTCAATGATCTTGAGAAAGAAATAAGAGACAATTCTTCGGTTTGGTTTGTCTTGAACTTCGCGGAATGCTACACGATGGCTATCTGCGTTAGATCCCTAATTTAGCAGTGATAGATTAGATGGAAGGCAGCTAGTCGACACTACCCACCACCAATTCTTGGGCTACTCTTTTACAAACGAATAGTGGTATTGACAGTCACATTATAATGCCTCAACGGCTGAAAAAAGGGCGAGCACGTTCGGGGGCAGGGGATTCGAACTCTCGACCCTCAGATTGTAAGTCGAGCGCCCCACGTTCGGGGGCAGGGGATTCGAACTCTCGACCCTCAGATTGTAAGTCGAGCGCCCCACGTTCGGGGGCAGGGGATTCGAACTCTCGACCCTCAGATTGTAAGTCGAGCGCCCCACGTTCGGGGGCAGGGGATTCGAACTCTCGACCCTTAGATTGTAAGTCGAGCGCCATAACCACCAGGCCCAACAATTCTTCGAAAACCCAAAGATCTGTTCAAATAATTAATTATTTTATCCATTTATTTTCGTTTAAAAATTAATTATGCAAATTATTTTAACTTTTTTTCTAGGTATTTTTCAACTTTAAGGATTATATAGGAAGTTTGAAGTTGGTTTGGTAAATATCTATTTTGGGACGTTGATTTCCAATACATTCAGATCGAGAAATCAATTTAAAAAAAAATAGTTTCCAACATCTAAAAACTATTAAAACCGTCTATCATGGAAACAGATGTAAAGACTCCTCTACTAGAAAAAGATTCACTTGAAATAAAAGTCTATAAATCAGTAGAAGAAGGTAACCAGAAGACGGAAGCAGAACCTAGCGAAAAGGATGAAATCTCGAATACCGAGCCAAAGAAAAAGAATGAAAAGTATACGTCCCAACAATGGCTCACGCTTATTACCCTCGCTTACGGAAACTTTTGTATAGGCGCTAGTATTTCTCTCCAAGCCCCTTTTTTTCCTCAGGAGGTAAGTTCCTTCCGGTTTGAAATTTGAAGAATCATTAAAACCTTACAAATTAAGTTATTTATTTTAGTATTGGTTCGAGAAGTTTAGCCAAATGTGTATTCTGCAATTAGAATCACTTACCAGTAGTACAAAGCAGAATTTAAAATTATGTGAATACTTTATTTTCCCAACTGACAAAAAATGTCGTTCCGGATAAAATCATAGTATTCTAACAATAAAAAATCTCAAATAATATTAATAGTCCAAGTAAATAAAACGTGATATTAATTGTCCTTTTGAATCATACGGAAAAATACTTTAACAATAGAAAAATGTTTTGAACTTATATAAATAAATAACATGAAAATTGAAGTACTTGGACTTTGAAAGCCTTTAAGTAATGTTGTGTATTTAATAACACAGGCCTGCGATGGTTTTATTGTTAACACAGGCCTGCGATGGTTTTATTGTTAACACAGGCCTGCGATGGTTTTATTGTCTTGAAATGTGTACACATTC
>NW_013669152.1:81453-82826 GCF_000517525.1 Limulus polyphemus
ACTGGCCTGCGATGGTTTTATTGTTAACACAGGCCTGCGATAGTTTTATTGTTAACACAGGCCTGCGATGGTTTTATTGTTAACACAGGCCTGCGATGGTTTTATTGTCTTGAAATGTTTCCACGTTCTACAGTAACTCCTGTACGCTAAATCCCAAAACGATATCCATTTTTCTCCATCACGTACAGATTTTTCACAAAACGTCATAACGCAATACATAAAATAAAGAGCACAACACGTAGTTTTGAGACTAAAAGACGTAGATTCCACCCAAAAAAATCAGGATGCATATTCGTTTGACATAAATGTTCTTCCCTTTTCTTCAGTTTGTTTGTATTTTTCTTAACAAAAATAATAATAAAAGATATTCATTGTGGCAAACGAAATAACAATTTGATCTAAGTAAGAGTTTTTTTCTTCCCGAGTTGTAAAAAATTATTATGCGATAGAAAAAAAAAGATTAATACTATTTTCGAAATCTGCGTAGCTGAATTATGAAAAATCTGTTAATAAAACCAAAACAACTTTTATAAAGTTTAAATTCGCAGGCCTGTGTTATTAGAATACTACACGAATAGCCCCCCAGTGTCACAGAAGTATGTCTGAGGACTTAAAACGCTAGAATCCGGGTTTCGATACCTGTGGTGGGCAGAGCACAGATAGTCCATTGTGTAGTTTTGTTCTTAATTACAAACAAACTACACGAATGTCTGTTTTCATTTCTATAGAAAGTCGTTAATAGAATATCTCTCTTTTACCAATACTTAGGCAAGTACAAATAGAACAAGAAAAATATTCTACAGCAAAACAAAAAACAATATTTTATACCACTTTCTTTATACTATGAAATATTCTTTTCGTCTTTTTTTGTGCGACTATTCCGTGGCCAGAAAATGGTTATTTTAATTTTATTGAGAATTTTTGTAATGGCAGTGACTTTCTAGTAGAGAACCTTACCGACACTAGCACTCACACTAACTAAACCTTTGATTCAGGTGCACTATCCGTAGTAGAAACGAAGGGGAACGTCCTTGTCAACTTCTTGTAGTCCGTAACCTTGCTGACACTAGCACTCAAACTAACTAAACCTTTGATTCAGGGGCACTATCCGTAGTAGAAACGAAGGGGAACGTCCCTGTCAACTTCTTATAGTAGATAACCTTGCTGACACTAGCACTCACACTAACTAAACCTTTGATTCAGGTGCACTATCCGTAGTAGAAACGAAGGGGAACGTCCCTGTCAACTTCTTATAGTAGATAACCTTGCTGACACTAGCACTCAAACTAACTAAACCTTTGATTCAGGTGCACTATCCGTAATAGAAACGAAAGGGGAACGTCCCTGTCAACTTCTTATAGTAGATAACCTTA
>NW_013669152.1:83506-85991 GCF_000517525.1 Limulus polyphemus
GTCAACTTCTTATAGTCCGTAATAGAAACGAAGGGGGACGTCCCTGCCAACTTCTTATAGTCCGTAGTAGAAACGAAGGGGGACGTCCCTGTCAACTTATTTTGTTCTGTTTATAGAATTAATTCCCCTTATTAAGTAGTTACAATCCGAGAACTGTTTCCGATAAACGTTTAACCCAGTTTCTTGTAGTGATATTTCATTAAGCGAGATGTATCTAGGTTTATATAACACCCAGCTAATACTGATATATATATATTATAATTAATTACTAATACATACACTTCCTGATTTTAATATAGATTGCTTTTTTATATATTTAAAGAATAAAATGACCCCACAGAGACGCTGATATATTAGTGACCATTATATCTACTAACTGACCACAAGTCAGGTGATGTTGTAACTCAAGGCTTTGAAAATGGAAATTAATAAGTGACTATAAGCATCGTGTTTATACTGAAGTCAAGGTTTAGAAATTATACAAGATACCCAGTTATGCTGGCCTCTAGAGTCTCAGTTTTGTGGTTGTTGAAGAAATGCGTTATATCTCACGATCTTGGACAGTGAGGTGATTCTCCGATAATTTTCCTAGTAAAAGTACACCTAATTTCAGCTCTTCGAATTACTTCATTACTTCATATAGTAATTTATGTAGTTGTTGTTTTTGTCCAGACCGATGTTGGTCGTTGATTAGATAGATGCCTTGTAACTAGCTTGGATAACAATGCCTATTGTCCGAAACGAGACGTTATATAGAAATCTACTGATACTTTGTTATCAGTCATTGTTCCTTACGTTGATAGGCAAGAGGAGGTTGAAGGTTTTTGTTTTATCGTTAGAAAAGCAACAACAACAAATATAAATACTTTCATGATTTGTTTATGCCTGAGTGACAAATAATAAAATTAATTCTTGATACTATAGCAAAACATTGCTGATTGTCACGTGACTTATGTGACCACAGATGAAATAATAAACAAAAAGGGAGCTCATGATCCGGATATGCAAGCACGGTTTGAACATTTTAAAAATGTTAAATTGTACGAAAGTAGTTGTCTTCAAGGTAATTAATACAGGCCCAGAGATAGAGTTGGGAAATAATCATAGCAATGTTTTATTTCTTATTAAACTGAATAAAATTTTACACCTCGTGAGATATTATTGGGATTACAGCCGAAAATATCCTTAACATCGGAGGTACCCCAACTGATGAAACGTAAGAAAAGTATTTAAGTTTATATGACCTTACCGACACCAGGTTGAATTTCAGTTTCACTCTAAGTAGGTAGCTTGCTCTAGTCAAAAGTTATTATTAACCTTTTATTATCATTCTGTAAACATTTCTATAGTCACTTATCCGAAGTCCGAGGGCACCAACTCATCAAAAAAAAAAGTAATTTTAAAATATTTAAGTAATAATAAACTATTAATTTGGAAACAAAAAAACACTAACACTCAAAATATTTTCCTTTGTTAATCAATAAATGAGCATTGAATATTACAACGTGTTTCTCTTTTACCACCTAAACTAAGTGTAATAATTTAACACAAACTAGCCGAATACTGAAGCTACTGAGAACAACAAACATGTACGTGCTGCCATCTGTCGGCGTTGATGTTTACAAAATATTGGGTCCATGAAGACCCCGGAAGACTAACGCAGGGTTAACTAAATTGAATGTATATTTTTTTATATTCCAACGTTTACGTTACATTATCTATTACTAGGTAGTTCCTTTCTATAAAAATATAGTAAAACTCTGAGCTATCTAAGCTCTGCCCACCACGGGTATCGAAACTCGGTTTCTAGCGTTGTAAGTCCGCAGACATACCGCTGTGCCACTGGGGGGGGGGGCAAACTTGTTGGACGTGAAAAACATATTTTGCTGTTTTACGTTACAGCACTTGATCAGGAAATAAGTTTTTATTATAATACGAGAAGGCAGCTTGACCTAATTTTCATTCACAAACCATTAGAGACATCATTGTGTTATTTTTTTTTTCTATTAAGATATTTCCTTAACATAGCTTGAATCTTCATCATAGAAGATTTTTTTCAACTTTGTATTAAATCCAATAGTTTAAAATTACTAAGATTAAAATTGACGTTATGACAACTTGATGTTTTGGTAGTAAGTGATAAACTAAATTAGAATTGCTAACAACAATAAAAGTGCTTATCGCGTGTTTATTTGTGTTAAAAATGCCTCGACTCAGCGAGAACAAACTCACTAAACACTAGACTTACAGATATCCAAAATATGAGAATGAATCAAATTAAATAAATAGGTGTTTCTTCTAATACAAATCGTCACGAGCTTCGAGCCGTCTAGAGTAGAAGGTATTATCCTAGTTTAAGTCACCTATTCATAGTTTCTATAAATTGCAGTAAGTACAACTTACAACGCCAGATGTCACTCGAACGTTCTCATGCCAGATATTAATTAATATGTGTTCATGTGTATTTGTTTGTTTTTGAATTTCG
>NW_013669152.1:86257-93191 GCF_000517525.1 Limulus polyphemus
GTCACATTATAACGCCCCCACGGCTGAAAAGGCGAGCATGTTTGGTGGGATGGGGATTCGAACCCGCGACCCTCAGATTGCGAGTCGAGCGTCTTATCCACCTGGCCATGCCGGGCCCATGTTCGTGTGTAATGAATAAAGTGAACTTACTAGATTGATCGTGGATATTTTTTTTCCCGTAGTGAGCTACATGTCTTATAAGTTTTGTTTGAAAATAATTTTCGATGGATAAGTTATATGCAAATATAAACTTCTATAAATAATTGTTATATTTTTTAAATATTCTGTCATGAAATAAAATAATTATAATTCACAAAAATGACAAATATTTCTCTTAATGCAGGCGAAAAGAAAATCTTAGTTATATTTCTTTCAAATAATTTGAAAAGTGTAGTTTTTTTACCTTATTTTAATTTAATTGTGTATTTTACTGGAATCAGGCCGAAAAAAAGGGGGCCACTGCAGTGGAATATGGGTTTGTGTTCGGGGTATACCAGCTTACAATGTTCCTTATTGCACCGATGTGTGGTAAGATGGTGAGTATTGTATTTCATTATTTATACGTTGTTAAAGTTACCATCTCTGGTGGGGAAAAAAAACCACGTTGCACAATCTTAAAATACAGTTTTGTCGCTGAAAAACAAAACAAAAAAAAGATATTTGTTCAAATGAATCATCAATGTTTCTTAAACTAAATTCTCTTAACAGTTTTACAGTCGAAGCCTAGGCAGCAAATTGGTATTATAGCATTCCCTGACCAACACTTCGGCAGTAGAACGTGGACTGTGAATTGAACATAAAATGTTGCCTTATGGAATAACGCATCCTAAAATCTTAGGATAAACTATAATTGACAACTTCCAGTACAATCGGTGTCTGGTTGTCATTATTAATTTATATAGGTAACCTAATGTTAGGCCTCCAAATACATGCTGAAAGGTGGCGCCATTTGTTGCCTGATGTATAGAATGTGTAATTACACAAAGGTGGCGCCATTTGCTGTCTGATGTATAAAATGTCTAATTACACAAAGGTGGCGCCATTTGTTGCTTGATATATAGAATGTGTAATTACACAAAGGTGGCGCCATTTGTTGTCTGATGTATAGAATGTGTAATTTACACAAAGATGGCACCAGCTGTTGCCTGATGTATAGAATGTGTAATTACATAAAGGGTGGCGCCATTTGTTGCCTGATGTATAGAATGTGTAATTACACAAAGGTGGCGCCATTTGTTGCGTGATGTATAGAATGTGTAATTACACAAAGGTGGCGCCATTTGTTGCCTGATGTATAGAATGTGTAATTACACAAAGGTGGCGCCATTTGTTGCCTGATGTATAGAATGTGTAATTACACAAAGGTGGCGCCATTTGTTGTCTGATGTATAGAATGTGTAATTTACACAAAGATGGCACCAGCTGTTGCCTGATGTATAGAATGTATAATTACACAAAGATGGCACTATCTGTTGCCTGATCGTTCACGATGAGAAACACTTGGGATGGTTTGGCCAAGTTAGGACATTTTACATGTAATTCGCGGCTACATCACGTAAGGTTCTCTGATTTTCTTTGCACAAGAACACCATTTTAAATCGTTCTGTTATTCTCTAGTTCAGATTTTGCATTACTTATATAATCATAAACTATTTTGACATATTTATTTCCTAACACATTTACTAAGACATCACAACGTATTTATTTTCTTAACGAAACAATTTCAGTTCTATCTCGTTCACTTGAATACCAATAAGTCTATGCTTTTAAGGGAAAAAAAAATTTTGTTAAAAGTGTAACAGTTTTAGTGGATATACAAAGAGAATAATTCTATTCCTGAACAGTGTTTGTGCCATTCATTACTTGATTTAATTTTAGCTTTCATAAACGAACGTTTTTATGTTTAATTTATAATCACTTAATCACTGTTGTTTAACGAGTAAATATGTGTAACAGAACAAATTTAAAAACTATTTTATAAAACGTACTTAAAATTAGTTTTAAAAAACGATAAGTGATATAGTTTCTAGATGGATTCAGATCCTTTCTTATGTATCGTTTACGTTTGATTATAGAAAAAAAAAATATTGTTATATTTAGTATTCTAAAAGATACTATGTTAGAAAGAATAAAATATATAACTCTAGTAGTGAGTTTTAGTCTAATGGGTGTTTTGTTTTTCCAGATATCTCATATAACTCCTTCCTTCATGCTTAATTCCGGAATATCTATTATCGGTGTATCATCAGTTTTATTTGGGTATGTTTACACATCTGTGATAATGTATTCTCTTACTGTATAGTCTTTTCTATATTGTTTGTGTATGTTTACACATGCTTTACTCCATGACCTCCGCTAAATATGTTGAGGAAATAATTCCACATCAGTTACTTAAATGATGTAATACTTATTGTCCTTTTAAACATAGGCACATACACACAAATTACCTGTTATATACATCACAGTTAACAACCAGTTTTACATGCTTTAGTTTAAAAGTAATAGCACCAAAACCAGTTTAGAGCTTTAGATGTAGTAAGTAACACCAAAACCACTTAAAAGCTTTAGATGTATTAACACCAAACCCAGTTTTAGAGCTTTAGATGTAATGACACCAAAACCACTTAAAAGCTTTAGATGTAGTAAGTAACACCAAATCCAGTTTTAGAGCTTTAGATGTAATGACACCAAAACCACTTAAAAGCTTTAGATGTAATAACACCAAAACCACTTAAAAGCTTTAGATGTAATAACATCAAACCATTTAAAAGCTTTAGATGTAATAACATCAAACCATTTAAAAGCTTTAGATGTAATAACACCAAAACCAGTTTTAGAGCTTTAGATGTAATAGCAACAAAACTAGTTTTAGAGCTTTAGAAGTAATAGCACCAAAACCAGTTTAGAGCTTTAGATGTAGTAACACCAAAACCGTTTAAAAGCTTTAGATGTAGTAACAACAAAACTAGTTTTAGAGCTTTAGATGTAATAGCACCAAAACCAGTTTAGAGCTTTAGATGTAGTAACACCAAAACCGTTTAAAAGCTTTAGATGTAGTAACACCAAAACTAGTTTTAGATCTTTCGATTTAATAGCACCAAATCCAGTTTAGAGCTTTAGATGTAGCAACACCAAAACCGTTTAAAAGCTTTAGATGTAGTAACAACAAACTAGTTTTAGAGCTTTCGATTTAATACCGCATTCATCTTTACAGAATCAGTTGTATATGATACACTATACCCAGACTCAGCTTTGGTTCTGTTACGCTACATTCCTAGGTCAATATTACTGCTTTAATTCACCAGCAGGTGTCACTGTTATCAGATAAGCAAGTGCTCTAGGTAAGAATTACCATTAGAATATTTTCTATAACTCTTCATTTTTGTGAATTTACTATAGGAGTAGAGTAATACTTAGACACATGGCCTTTAATATTAAACTTAAACAAGAAAACATAACCTACTTCAGGAGAACAAAGTAATACTTAGACACGTGGCTTTTAATATTAAACTTAAACAAAAAACATAACCTACTTCAGGAGAACAAAGTAATACTTAGACACGTGGCTTTTAATACTAAACTTAAGCAAAAAAAACATAACCTACTACAGAAGAACAAAGTAATACTTAGACACGTGGCTTTTAATACAAAACTTAAGCAAAAAAAACATAACCTACTACAGAAGAACAAAGTAATACTTAGACACGTGGCTTTTAATACTAAACTTAAGCAAGAAACATAACCTAATACAAGAGAGCAGAGTAATACATGGACACGTGGCTCTTAATACTAAACGTAAGTATGAAAACGTATCGTGTAATGAATGACAAGACAGACCTATCACCGAATGGCATAGATAGATGTTTTTCCTTTCCTTAGCATCCTAGACCGTGCACCCTATGGAAATCCATTTGTTTATCTCGCAATAACCGTGAGAATAGCTGAAGGTGTCGGTTCAGCTGCAGCCAAAACATCAACTTATTCGATTATAGGTCTACAGTTTCCCAGCTCCGTGGCAACAACGTTCGTAAGTAGTTCGCGCATTTCTTTTCTTTTTTACTGTTTAAAACCTGACCAGAAATAGCCTTCGTTTCATTTCGTTCTTTTACTTCTATCTGAGAGATAAGTCTCCTAATACAACCGAAAACAGTTTATCAAATTGCTTGAAACCAGTACAACAGTAATTCAAAGTGATCACTTTTAAACTTAGTTTTATACAAATTTTTTAAATACAAAAAAACAAGAGCAATCTCAGAGATTGCATGTTCTCGCCCCGCCGCTACTTTTCGAGATTTCACCTTCGAAAACTCGGAAAATACTTCTCAGATGCAGAATTATCAACGATCCGGATCATTTTTTGTAGTATGAAGAGGATTCTTAACCTTAATGTGTCCATGAAATTTGGTTCAAATCCAATCACACTTTACAGAGTTATTAAAGCAAAACCGCGAAAATGCCCTATCAAAAAAAAAACATCATCGAGGATACGGACCGAATTTGGGGAGGAATGTTCCATGCTGACTTTCCATCTTGTGTAACATTTTCGTGTACATCGGTCTATTAGCCCCCCAGTGGCACAGCAATATATATGCGGACTTACAACGATAGAAAACGGGTTTCGATACCCGTGGTGGGCACATCACAAAGAGCCCATTGTGTAGCTTTGCGCCTAATAACAAATACACAAACATACTTTTACAGAGAACTGGTAATACCCGAATTGTAGATACAGTTTTAGTAATGACATGTTCAGACTTATCCCAGTGATTACGACGGAAAAACAGATTCTCTGTAGAATTTTTAAGACAACAAAAGACATCTTATCTCATCATAGATGATTTCTTTTAAAATTTTCATATCAATTATTTATGTTCGTATCAGATCCCTCAGAGTTTATATTATCGATATTTACTTTTGGATCCTGTTGTACAATAATGTGTTAATAGTTTTACACCAGAACTTGTATAAGAATGTGTTAATAGTTCTACAACAGAACTTGTTTGTGGATAACTCTCTTTTTTTTTCCTTTTCATATTCAAGTCTTTATTAGAGACATGTTTCGGAATTGGACTCATTATAGGGCCTACCCTAGGTGGCGCACTTTATCAGGTATGTACCATTTACTTCATGGTTAATTATCGAATAACGTCTGTGTTTCTTGTTTTTGCCATCAAAAGTAAAGAGGCTAAAAGTACAAATATAATATTATTTAAAAGCTTTTTGATTAAAATATAAATAAATAAAATCTAATCGACTTTTCTATAGTAAAAGCGCCCCCCAGTGGCACAGCGGTATGTCTGCGGACTTACAACGCTAGAAACCGGGTTTCGATACCCGTGGTTGGCAAAGCACAGATAGCCCATTGTGTAGCTTTGTGCTTAACTTCAAAGTTAATATATATATATAATTTAATTTAATATATAATTTAATCGATAATTTAGAGCATGATACCAGAAGGACTGCAATGTGATAATAACAACATTTTACGAAGTGTTATGGCCCGGCATGACCAGGTGGATAAGGCGCTCGACTCACAATCTGAGGGTCGCGGGTTCGAATCCGCATCCCACCAAACATGCTCGCCCTTTCAGCCGTGGGGGCGTTCTAATGTGACGGTCAATCCCACTATTCGTTGGCGAAAGAATAGCCCAAGAGTTGGCGGTGGGTGGTGATGACTAGCTGCCTTCCCTCTAGTCTTACACTGCTAAATTAGGGACGGCTAGCGCAGATAGCCCTCGTGTAGCTTTGCGCGAAATTCCAACACAAACGAAGTGTTATTTTATTAGTTTGTCATGAGTCGAAGAACTGGACCATGTCGTGTATTTTATCTTCAACTGACTTTTTATATCATCAACAAAAATTTCATTAAACCGAACTGTTGGCCTGCTTTAAAAAATTTGCCTAAAATATGTTTACGAAAATATTGCACATTATCTTTCAAGATCAAAAGCTTTTTCGAGTTAAAAAAACAAACAAACTTCATCTCTCTTGACTTGCTAATTTGAGCTGTGTATCATTATCCCAAAATTACCACCATGAGGATATCAATAAACATTCATGAGTACATAACATTTTCAAACAAAAAATACTGTACAGCTATATGGTGTAAACCAAGAGTGTCTCCATTAATCTATTTTTATGCCTGGTTTCGCACCTTTGGTGAAAGGACTAGATTTCGAAGGTGGTCATCAAAACTCCTTAAAAATTAATCTTTTCTTTCCTTTGTTCTTGGCTAATAACCTTCTGTTATAACACCAAAAAAAACGGTTTTCGATACCCGCGGGGGGGGGGGGATAACACAGATAACCCATTGTATAGTTTTGTGCTTAATAAAAAACAAACAATTAAATTGTTTTCACTAGCAGGCAGTTACAGTAAGACGTCCTTTAACTAGTTTCTGTGCCTTTCGGAAACTTTCTCTTTTGTTAATAATAACACGTTGATTTTTTTAAAAGCTCACATGCTCGTGTTTTAACCGCCATTGTTAGGGTTAGTACTGTAAATTAATTAACTGTAGTCCCCCGGTGGAACAGCGGTAAGTCTACGAATTTACGACGCTAAAATCCAGGGTTCGATTTCCTGTGACGGATATCTTAGATAACCGACTGTGACTTTGCTCCAAGAAAACAATGGCAAACTGTATTTTTGTTGTTTCAAATGTATTTTCGACAGTTTAGACCTGAAGAAGGCCTCAGTATAGCAGTTAAACCATCGTTTCATTATATAAACAGGCAGGAACGTCCATTTTAGACAAATCTCAACTAAGCTGTATTGTTTACACTGATTATTGTTGTGCTATACATATATACTTCACATAGCTATATTTTTACACTGATTATTGTTGTGTTATACATATATACTTCACATAGCTATATTTTTACACTGATTATTGTTGTGTTATACATATATACTTCACATAGCTATATTTTACACT
>NW_013669152.1:94098-96080 GCF_000517525.1 Limulus polyphemus
GATTATTGTTGTGTTATACATATATACATAAATAATTGTTATACAAATTTATACTTTACTAAACAACTAAATTTTATTTTTGAGTTTATTCAGGAGATATGAAGTAAATCACCACGCCAATTTTTTTTAAATTGATCGAGTTATCAACTTTGCAGAATGCACTCACGAAATGGCAGGAATCGGTGTTTAATGACGCTATAATTCTAACCCCCAAACAATATGATTTTGTTTATTTAAATGTCCCGTATGTTGGGTTTTTTTATAGAGCCGCATTATTTACAATAGGTGTCTGTGATTTTTTGGCGATAAATTTCAACAATAAACGGACAGCACACAATCCACTTGTTTTGAAATGATATATTCAAAACAAGTCAAACGTATGTACAAGAATTCGTTACACTATTGGTTATCACAGTTGCATCCAGAGCTTTAAATAATTGTCTCTTTTTTTCGTCAAAGGCCCCACAAATGGGTTCAATTACTTTAAAACACCCTTTGACAAAACATATTATTCTCCTCTACTCTGTTATTACAATACAAGGCTATGATACTCACTTTAAACTCACCACTATAACTGTTGATTATCACAGTTTTATCCAGAACTTCAGATAATTGCCTTCTTTTCGTCAAAGTCCAAACAGGTGGGGTCAATTGCTTTAGAACACCCTTCATTATTCCTCTCTATCTCTGTCATTACAATATGTTTTTTGTGGCTAAACTCACAATCACGCAGTCTAACGTCACTTTTTTCACTTTTGTTTTCAGTAGCCTACTTACATAACTTGTTTGCCTGCATATATGGAACTGAGGCCTAGAACTGTCTATAACCTACGAGACGTTTTGGTGTAACAATACTCACTCAAAGCAACGAGGAAAATTCGAAAGGTTCGAGTAACCTGACGTGAATTCACAATAATTGAACTACACAACAAATGATTCGTAAATAATTACATAAGCAAACCTGAGATATATTATCGCATATAAAAAAATATCGAATTTAACACTCTCGCCTTATAACTATCTAAGTCATAACTCTCGTTACTAACGTTTTTTACTTTATCTCTGAATATTTCAGGTAGGTGGCTACGAACTTCCTTTCATCATAGCAGGAGTGGCTCTTCTTCTAGATGGCATAGTCATATTTTTTGTCCTTCCTGAGTTAGGTAATGATACCATTCTTTTATTAAACTACAAATACATTATGGAAATTAAGGCACTACTAAGTTATAGTAAAAAGATTTGACTTGATTTCTCCGTATAACCCTCAACCCTCCCTGAATTAGTTATTTCACAAATATTTTATTTATTACGACTATGATTTCGCTAGTAAAGGCATCACCATAATTAACATCGCCGTTACCGACGAAACCATGGTTGTAATCAATCAAACATTAGTGTAACGTAAAATGTCTTTGTTTCCCTCAATTCTATAATTATAGTTTCACCAAGTACCGACAGTTTTCAAGTATTAATTATAACATTTAGTGACTTAATATATATCTTGAGATGTTTCCTATTGTTTGTTAACGGTTTCGTATAAGAAAAGTTATGTTACATTTTATGTTTTTCCAGATAGTTCCAAAATGCCCAAGAAATCAGGAGAGCTCTTCAAATTTTACAAAAATATCGGAATCGGCTTGGATTGTCTTGTAGTGTTTACAACGTTTAATTGCATTGGATTTAATCATGCAACTTTAGAGCCACATCTTCGTCAGGTGGGAACAGAAGTTGTTGTTGTTGTTTTTATAAATTTCTGCTAATCAGAAATCAGTAAAAAAAAAAATAGATGGTAATACTGTAACAATGGTTGGGAAAATATGATGACCATTTATGTCAAAAAAATTTTTTCTTCGTATTCATTTATAAAGTAAAGCTTGGTTTAGGAGTACTACATTGCATTGTTGGTGGGGCCCGGCATGGCCAGGTGGTTAAGGCACTCGACTCGCAATCTGAGGGTCGCGGGTTCGAATCCCCGTCCCACT
>NW_013669152.1:96554-97796 GCF_000517525.1 Limulus polyphemus
GCTAGAATCCGGGTTTCGATACCCGTGGTGGGTAGAGAACAGATAGCCCCATGTGTTGCTTTGTGCTTAATTACAAACAAACAAGCAGTAAACAAAATATTCGGATGGGGGTAGGACCATTGAGGGATCATAGAAGAAGGCTCGTATCTGATGATTATGAGATGGCTGGGTTATTAAATTTTGTTTTTTCTTCGGTTTTTACTAACAAAGATTTATGCAGTATTCCACATTTTGAGCAGTTGATAGATGGAAACAAGATCGAAAAAGATGACCACATTAATTCTGAGCTGGCTAAGAAAAAATTGGAAAATTTAAAGAATGCCCGACTGAGGTCTAGAACTTTCTAGACGCTTTGATGTAACAATACTCACTCAAAGCAACGAGAAAAATTCAGAAGGTTCGAATAACCTGATGTCAATCCACAACAATTGAACTGCAAAACAAATTATTAGTAAACTGTCACGTAAGCAAACCTGCGATATATTATTGCTTATAAAAAGTTTAAATTTAACTGTTGATATTTAGTCAATTACTGTATTTACTCTTATAAAAACAATCCATTATTTTATCTCTTCGTTACTATCTGTGATAATGGACCTATAGACCTAAAGCTATAGAATTATGATAAAAGCTATTAAAAGCCCTGAGGAAGCATTTTTAACTATGTGTATAAGCTGGTTTATTTCAATCTCTGTACTTTTTCACTCTTAGAAGAACACTAGACAACCCGTGACCCGTTGGGTCACCCACTATTCAGAGGTTATGAAGAATTCAAGCTAATTTCAATATTGCACCGAAATGAAGGTTTATTTTGAGATAATTTAATTAAATATTTCAATCCATTCATGTTATTCATAATTCAAGAAAAGATATTTGATTGTTGATCGGGAGTAAGAGTAAAAACCATTTCATTTTTCAAAAAAGTAAAGTCAAAGTTTTCAGGTATTGTGATGAATTAGTTCACTATGTTGTCGTGTTTCCTCTTAAACCTTCTACAAATAAGAAACAGTGACACTTTATTTTTTCTTTGAATTACCTACCATAACCAAGGCACAGTATTGAGAAATTCTTCAAAATCCTGTTTTGTCATCTCACGCCTTTTAATGAAGATGGGAACATTGACAAGGAAATATATTTGAACGAAGAAGTTTCGTAAAGAGCGCGAATGGTAGTGTGATGTAAAATTACTCATGTGCTAGAAATTTTCATAAAAGTGACCCAAAAAACGGCGCTAACTCGGTA
>NW_013669152.1:98769-106289 GCF_000517525.1 Limulus polyphemus
CTGTCTTTGAGTAGCCTGCCTTTCAGCTTGAGCTCGAAGTATAACTTTATGTTGTTCCAAAGTCTCTTCCTGTATTTGAGCAGCCTGTCTTGCAGCTTGTGCTTGAAGTCTTGGATTGCGTTCTTCTTCTGTTTCAGCTGCTCTTTGTGCTTACATTTTTTTTAGCGGCAGAAGACTTTCCATAGAAAGGGCGTTTCTTGAGTGGCATAATCACCTGTATCACTAAACAATAATTTGCAATTCACAAAGTTACTAAATCACTTATGAAACCACTTAGCACTATTTAAAGAAAACTGTTTTTGGAAATACTGAATTGACAGCAAAGTGATCTGAGTGTCTCCCGCCATAACGGTTTCTATGTGCAAAACGTGCTTATGTTTGCATGTTTATTACAAAAAAATGGCGCAATAATCATTAATTGCCAATTTCGTCATTAAATACTACATCAAATACAAAATAAATAGCACCATTAAAGTTCTTGTAAAATACTGGTTATTATGAAGTTATTTTAAAATTTGTAAGTTCAACCATTTGGTGTCCCATAGCGAACAAAATAAACAAATAGACAAACTTCCTCTTTTATATATATAGATTATAAAAGTAACTAAAATGTAAAAATATGAATTTCTTTAGGTTAGTTAAGGTTATATTATGTAAAATAAATAATGATAATAATGTAACATATTTCACGAGTAAAGTACGCGAGCAGCTCGACACCGTAACGTGAGCTGTAGTTCCCCAAGTAATTTACAACTTATAATTAGCACGAATAGTAGTTAGACACGGTTCAAAGGGCAATAAAACAATAAAATTTAATTATAGATAGATGTATGCTATTACAAATTTAAAGCTATTAGGATAAACGAATGTAGTTTCATGTTACATTTGAAGTCATTCTAGAAAGAAAAAGAGGGAAATTTATATATTTGTGTGTGTGTGTGTGTGTGTGTGTGCGAGGTAATAAAATAAAAATCAAGTCTCTCCATAGTTACTGTTTGCAAATAGTCAATAATATTGTAGGCCTATTTTATTGTTGTTCTTTCTACGCACCACCGTTATAACACATTATCATCTCATTCTTTAATTTCTGTTGTGCATATATTGTTGTATAGAAGATATTTAAAGTGATTCATTAGGTGGAAAACAAATAGATAGATAATAATATGTATATATATATTTCAACCAGCTTTTCGCCCTTACGTCTTCTTTATGGCTAGTAAAAACCATAAGAGCGAAACGTTGACTGATATATAAAAAAATAGTATTATTATTATTTGGAGAGTAAAAAAATCTTTCTTTCTCTCTCCCTAATTTTATTGGCCAAAGAAGTTGAAATTTAATTTTATTTCTGCCTATAAATAAATACTATTGTCAAAAGTTTTGCTATAGAAAATGTTGCAAATACTTTATGTAATCATAGTTTAAAAAAAAACATATGTTTTTCTATAACACATATTTGGGGAACAAGTATTTATATGTATGAACATTTCTGTAATTAGAAAAGGCTTATCAGTTACAAATAGGTCTAAAAAGTATTCTAATAACGTACCGGAACAAATTAAGCAAAAAAATCTGTGATTTTTATACCTTTCCGAAAGTATGTCAAAAACGTTTAATTTAAAGTTAGTACTGCTAGATAATTAATCAATCTAATATACATATAATGAACAAATGGTGCAGTAATTGCTATTTTAAGGCTATGTTTATCAGAAACAGTGAAGGTCACTGAATTTTCAAGTTCTAGTTACAACAAAACGGCGATAAGCCAACTTACTGTTGATAATATTACCATGTTCTAGTCCTAACTACAAATATACTGCTTGTTGTGTGGGTTTTTAGTTGTGAAACCTACAGGCCCTTTTAAAACTTAATATATGAATATCTGTGAGTGTGCTTCGAAGTCCTTTAATTTTTAGATATTCATGAATATTATTGTGTTTTTATTGAATTTTAATTAATTATACTTGTCATAAGACATTAGTATTAGGCCTATTATATTTTTAAGGCTGTATTCTGTATCTAATGTTAAAAATATATTATGCCTGATACTAATGTCTTATAGTAAGTTTAATTATGTTTCGACAGCTTATAAAAGGTGACCATACCAAAGCAGTTTATCGAATTTTATTCATCTTTACGACACCAAATGCTTTTTTTATACTGCAACACAAAATATAATAATTTTGTTCCCATTCTCTGACAGACATCAACAAAAATCCTAACGATAATAGGATGCATACTTATGTGTATTTGTCAGCTATTTATTGGACCGGCTACTTTCATGCCAATAGACACGTAAGTAAGTGATTACTTTAATATAAGTTTAATAGTATAACTCCCAAATTTCCTGTTCGTTTAATGGTAATTGTCATACAAGTTTCATTAACTGATTTTTAATAGTTCTATATACGAAATCATCTCATAAGAGTATGAAAGTCAGACTCTTAACAGAATTTCACCCGTTAGCTAGTCGAATTATTCTTAGCTGATTGGAATTGTCATAGTTTTGACTGTGTTTCTCTTTTAATATTTGTATCCAAAACGCAATACAACGCCACTTGAACTGAGGACATTGTATTTATTTTTTACCTTATATAAGTGTAATATATATATATATGTGTGTGTGTGTGTGTGTGTGTGTGTGTTGATACATATATTTATACATTTATGTGGGTGAATAAATTATTTGAACCAAAAATATTAAGCTAAAAATAGTTAGGTTGGAATAAAATATCAAAGCAGAAAAATCATTTGTATTAAGTAATTTCTTTGGACTGTCACTACGCTTCTTTAGCATTAAAAAACTAAAAAGACTTAATACAAATATGAGAAACATCATTGCTGTTTTTCATTTCGCTTCTTGAGATTTGTTGAATGGAATATGTATATTTGCAGCCTAAGGAAATAAAATTAATATCTTGTTTTTTATTGCTTTTAGTATTAAAGTAAAAAAATCATCAAATCTCTGTAGTACTCACGCAAAGGGGTGTTTATACAAGATTCTCTAAAGCTAAATTAAACCTTTTATTCACCTAGTTTATTTGTTATTAGTGAATTGTGTATATTATTTGAATCAGATTAATAGACCATTTTCACGTATAATTTTTGACAGGGAGAAAACTATATATAATATTCTATTCTAGGCAGTTGTGGCTTGTCTTGGTTTCTCTTTCTATCTTTGGGTTGGCATGCGGTAGTAAACTGGTACCCACGTTCATTGGTGCTTTACGAAACACCGTGTAAGAATGATCAACTTGATTATTAATTTGAACAGAATACGCCATTAGGCACGAATAATTAAAACCAAAATCACATTTAATTTAACATTAACTTTAGTGTAATGGTAAAAAAACAGATTAGCGAAACTTTTAATTACATATTAAAATATTATATAAAAAGGTTTTCTGGATAAAGCATCTAAACAGCTTAATTTAACAAATATTTTTCCAGTAGATTTCTGTGCATTTCTAAAACATCTAATAAGCCTATTTATTTTCTTATGAGATAAACTTATGATAATAAATTAGTTTCTTGTAATTTTTATATTACTAGAGACCGAGGTTTTCCAAATGATCTGACAACATATGGATTAGTGTCGTCAATGTTTACTTCTACCATGGCGTTAGGGTAAGTATTGTTTCGCTAAGCCTTTCACCTTTAGTTTATATGGACGTAAGGATTAAGTTTTCTTTCAATTAGCCTTATCCCCCCTCCCTGAACGTACATAATTAACGAAATTTAAGGTCGAGAACTAATGGCAGGTGAACACGTATAAAAGAAAAAATTTCGTTGAAACGTGTTAGATGTATATATATACATATATTATATGATATAAGCAGCGATCTAGGTGACAAACACAGATGATAGAGAAAAGCGTTCTGGGATACTGCGCGTGTGCGAATATTTTTTCGCAACGAAATTTTACTATCTCAATTTTTAGGAATCAGCCTATATAAAATTCTTACAGTATGAATACAATATTCTATACACTGAGAAAATTTAGAAAGTGCTTGTTTTTTATTTGAATAAAATTTAAATACCACGCCGATGATTGCCGAGCAACAATCAAGATGGCGTCGTCCGATGAGAGAGTCCTCTTCAAAAGGAGATTTATAAATCATTTGAACATAAGGAATATAATTTATCTTTTACTTGATATAGTACTACAATTCATTCAATTCGTTCATAATATCAATTAGTTAGTGCCTTTAAAATATGTTTCATCACTACGGTATGCTCCAGCGTTTTTTATATGTGTTTTTTTTTTCGGCCCTACTCTAGAAGCCAATCTGTTACAGTTTGTTTGTAATTAAGCACAAAGATACACAATGGGCTATCTGTGCTCTGCCCACCACGGGTATCGAAACCCGGATTCTAGCGTTGTAAGTCCACATACATGCCGCTGTGCCACTGGCCAATCTGTTACAGATTGTGTGAAAAAAACTTCCATTTTAGATCCTGTCACACGTCATTGTCCAAGCGGCTTTTCATTCGTTTAGACTAGACGTATCACAGTCAAAAGCCTATTTTAAATGTTATTTATTTGAAGCATTGGAGCTGAATGTTTCAATAACTAAACTGGAATAAAAAATACAATAAAATAAAACGAAATATAAGCAAAACTATGTGATAATTTCCATCGCGATTTAAGATTTGAAAATAAATGTTTAAAACATTCCATAGAAGGTTTTCTTCCCTGTGAATGAAAAACAAAAAAAAATTGTTACTATTAAAATTTGTTGCAAAAAAATTCAGCTCTTCCTAATTAACTATTCGTGTCCTACAAAATATAAAATACAATATGAAGAATTATACATGGACTTCCTTCCATATACGTTAAAATATTTTTTACGAGCCTTCAGCACTCTTATCGGAGCCTTCGCCCCCCCCCCCCAATGGCACAGCGGTATGTCTGCGGACTTACAACGCTAGAAACTGGGTTTCGATACCCGTAGTTGGCAGAGCACAGATAGCCCATTGTGTAGCTTTGTGCTTAACTTCAAACAAACAAACCGGAGCCTTCCCTGGGCAACAATGTAGTGAGCAATATATATATATATTATCATTTATTATCGGTTATGCATAATAAAAATATTTGTTTATTTTATTCACAACATCAGGTGGCATACAAAAACTATGTATATTATCATTTAGTTTCATGCATTGTTGATAATGTATAAACAATGTGTAGATTTGTAATAATTTATATTATTTTTTTTACACAACATTATTTTAATGAGATTGGTAATGCTAACACTTATCTTCTCAGAGCGTTTGTAGGTCCCACCGTTGGTGGCTATCTACTAGATGTAATTGGCTTCCGGAAAGGAACAACAATACTACTTGGAATCGAGCTGGGCGTGGTAATTTAATTTTGCATATTTTGTTGCTCTTATTATTTCTATTTGTTCCCTTTACATCGTATGATCAATTTAAAATGACGTCACAGAAAAGGAAGTTGATATAATAAACGTTAGTGAAAATTACGTCAATCTACATTTTATTCAGTTAAATTAACTCAATTCTGAAATTTCAACCTTATTTGGGGGTCAATAAAAGTACAGGTTGACTATCACTAATCCGGCATCATCGGGACCTGGAGGGTGCCGGATTAGCCATCTATTAGGTTAGAATACACCAAACCCACTAGCTAACCACCTCATCTTAAAATTAAAATATCCCATAAAACAGTACAAGTTTATTAATAAAGAAAAGATAATTATCAAATAAATTCAAGTGAAAAATTTAATGAAATACAGGCACAGGTACACTACAAATTAATTCTGTTGGCTTACACTAGATCATCACTGCCACTTCCAAAGTGGCATTTACATGTCTTGAGGTGGAGGGCTGTCAGGATTCTCATCATCATCTTATAAGGTGAGTGAGATATCAGGAACTGGTGGTGACGGTGGCAACATAACTGGGTGAGCAGCTGTTGAAGACAGTGGATGTGCATGTGATGAGGAGATGTCAGGATTAGCATCTGGGTGAGCAGATGTTGAAGGCACTGAATTTTCAATTGATGTCTTCTCTGTTACACGCTTTCTAGCTATTTTTTTGAATATATCTGGCAAGCTGAGCTGTTTCTTATATTTTGGTCTTTCTTTGATTAGTTTATCCTGAAGCATGTAAATATTCATTATTTCTTGCTCAGTTATAAAACTGTGCTGCTCTAAACCTTTCAGCAGTTCACCTGTCAGCTGAATTAATCGATCAATAGAAACTCTTTTAGCTACATAATCCTCATTTCCATCACTACTTTCTCCTTCACTGGCTTGTTGCTCTGGACTTACAACCATTCGTACAATTTCTGAGTCCGTATAATGATGAACAACAGGTGCATCGTCATCAACAGTCATCCATTCTTCAATGTTATCTTCATCCAGTCTAGATGCAAGATCCTTCGCAGCAGGATTGGTCAGATCACGAGCAAAAGACAACAGATCATTTATCTGCTGTTTCTCCTTTGAAGGTCTAATTCCTATAAAGTTTGGTTCACGATCTTCATCAGGTGCTGTCTCATATGTTAACCCTGGCCACAATTTGTGCCAGCCATGTTTCAGTGTGGCTGGCTCTACAGATTTCCAAGCATTAGCAACACAGTAAACCACATCTCTCATATTATATTCACGAACAAACTCACGTACAGGCTTCCCAGAGTTAACTTCACTCAGCAGGCGCCTCATAAAATGAGTGCGATACTTCGACTTTAATGAACGTAATATGCCATTGTTCAGAGGTTGAATCAATGAAGTGCAGTTAGGTGGAAGATAGATACCGAAAACATTGTTCTTTACCAGGAGTTCTGCTTTTGCATGAGTTATCTAAAATAAGCATTATCTTACAGTTACGGTCCAAACCAACAGAGTCACAATGAGCTCTTGCTTTGGGGACAAAGCAGTTCTGAAACCAATCCAATAGCAGTTCAGTTGTTATCCGACTTTTTTTGTTGGCACGGTAATTTACAAGAAAATGTGTCATACCTTTGAAAGCTCGAGGACGTAAACTTTTACCGATGACCAGCAACTTACACCTGTGTGTTCCTGCAACATTGGAGCAGTCCAGCACAATAACACGATCTTTCGATGCTTTATAACCTGTCGGCGATTCTGTATCCTCCGATTTCAGTGTTTTTTTGGTTGTACATTTCCAAAAGAGTGCAGTCTCATCTGCGTTATAGACCTGGTCAGGACTTAAATTTTCATCACTGACCAACTTGGTGAACTCGTCAACAAATTTTGCAGCTGCTTTTCCTTGTCAGCTGATCCTTTTTCGCCACACACTGCACGAAACTTTAAGCCGTGTCGTTCCTTAAAACGCTGCAACCATCCTTCACTGTAATCGCACTGATGTTCCAGTCCGAGTTCTTCATGAAATAGTTTTGCTTGTTCCTTCACTAGATCACCTGACAGTTCGACTCCTTCACTTTCACGCAACTTAAACCACCTCATCATTACTTGATCTAGTTCTGCACTTTTACCAGGTTTCATTGTTTTCCTTTTAAACATCTGTTTTTA
>NW_013669152.1:106982-122272 GCF_000517525.1 Limulus polyphemus
TGAAAGTAATGAAAACATACTGTATTTTTAATGTAATCTGAAAACGTTTCCCTGGAACAGATAACGTCTACAACTTTCAATAACCTGCATGTTGTTTTTAAAGTAATGAAAATATACTGTATTTTTAATGTAATCTGAAAACGTTTCCCTGGGACAGATAACGAGTACAACTTTCAATAACCTGCATGTTGTTTTTCAAGTAATGAAAATATACTGTATTTTTAATGTAATCTGAAAACGTTTCCCTGGGACAGATAACGTGTACAACTTTCAATAACCTGCATGTTGTTTTTCAAGTAATGAAAATGTACTGTATTTTTAATTTGATATTATATTATTACATTTATTTTATTGGACCTGTTTGAAACTGTTGAATCAATCTTCCTTTAACTGAAATTAGTGGAAAGTTATTAATACTTCATATTGTTCCTTACCATGACCACAGAGTGGAAACTAAACTGTTCAGTCTCTGAGAAGTTCCCAGATTACAAATGTACAGCTAATGGTTCCGACGGTTCATTCTTAGGGCACTTTCTATTGGTCAAAAACCCAAACACTTCAAATAAATCAAAATAATAGAATTAGATAACCATCACAATAATAACTGTTCACGCAGATGAGAATGATTAATTGATATATTTTCACCATATCTCTATTAATTAATTCTGTGGAACAATTACTTCTGTACTTAATTTGTCAATTTCATAGCCTCATTGAAAATGATGTAATCCATTTAATGTATATCAAATTTTGATTTTTCGGCAAATTCTGACTTTAAAGTATGACGTTCCCAGTGGCACAGCGGTATATCTTCGGACTTAACAACACTAGAAAACGGGTTTCGATACCCGTGGTGGGCAGAGCACAGATAGTTCATTGTGTGTCTTTGTGCTTAATTGCAAACAAGCAAAACGACGAGGATTTAAAAATATATTTTTATTAAATAAACCAACAAAATGTTTAACAAAAATAAATTACATAAAAGTAATTTTCTAATGTAGTAATAATATTTTAAAAAACTGCAACATTATATGTTTTGATGGTTGTTGTTTTTTTTTCTTTGTCAGCTGGTTCTTGTGTGCATATACTTTACATCGACCAGGATTAAACGTGTCGAAACAAAATCTGACAACAGAGAGCCACTTTGGGACTCGCTCAGCACAGCAATAATCGCTGAAGGAGTCAGAACGAAATCTTTTTAGATGTAAACCAGTTATAACCTGGGTTTTGTGCAAAATTTTAAATACGCTGAAACGAGAAACGTTTGTTTGTTGTATTATTATTATAAACTGTGTATATATTTATATTTAAAAACTTATCGCAAACAAATAAACAATGAATTATAGTAAGCCGGTTTTCATTTATTTGTATACTGTATGAGAAAACTATCAAGCAGTCTTTATACAGAGACAACGATTAACCCTAAATTACCGAAAATCAGTTCTTGCTATTTACTGGATTCATCCTGATGTGAGACCCAGGACTTGTTTTCGGTTGTTTTTTTTTATCAAGAATGATAAACTACGATTCCAGTACTGTATCGGTCAACTGCATGGTCCTCTACATTACTCTCCACTAGCCATATAACGTTTAAATTGTTATCTTCCAACACTCCACCTCCCTCTTCCGTCAACAGAGATCTGCTACCTTTTTCAGCCCGACCTAGATTTTCACACTAAATAACTGGTTTGTACAATATATTACCAACTATTATTTTTAGATGTCTCATTATGTGAGACACTGAAAATAATAATGGCGAGAAATTGAATTTAAATAAAATAAATGAAAGACATGGCTAATTGTTACTAGATTTTCGCCTATTATTCTAGTTGTTATACTAGAAATTTAATTATATTATAATTATCGACAGTCTAAATGTTTATTCCGAAACGTTTTATCTTTGTACTAAGATATTTGCTACCGTTTAACTATTAATTCAAGACTTTAAATTTTTAATGCAGTTTAGTTTCTCCTTAAGTTAATTTAAAAGACAGTAATATTCACCTGAGAAAACTTTTCATCAAAAGTTCTAAATATAAAAAAACTTTCCCATCTCTTGGGTTTGGTTTGTTTGTTTGTTATGAATTTCGCTCAAAGCTACACGAGGGTTATCTGCATTAGCGGTCCCTAATTTAGAAGTTTAAGACTAGAGGGAAGGCAGATAGTCATCAACACCCACCAAACATGCTCGCTCTTTCAGCCGTGGGGGCGTTATAATGTGACGGTCAATCCGTTGGTAAAAGAGTAGCCCAAGAGTTGGCGGTGGGTGGTGATGACTAGCTGCCTTCCATTTAGTCTTACACTGCTAAATTAGGGACGGCTAGCGCAGATGGCCCTCGTGTAGCTTTGCGCGAAATTCAAAAACAAACAAACAAACTAAGCTGATGTTTTTTTCTAAACTTGTATATTTTCTTAACCAAGATGGTTAGTGGTCTTCAAAGAGTCAGACTTGGTAAACTATGTATTGAGTTAAAGGTTGGTGGACGATAATGACGTCAAGGTAGTTTTGTGTACTGTAGAAGAAAGCTTTACATGTGATTAAATCTCGTCTTTGATCACGTGCTGTCACAATCCTTTCTTCTTACAATAACAGTCTATATGTGTGTAAAGAACTTCGTATCAAGGTTTAAATAATTTGACATCAGTTCCAGATTATAGGGATTCGTTAGTTTTGTGAACTTATAATAGAAAATGGAAAAACAACATGTAGAAATTTATATGTGTGTTTCGTGATTGTACGCTTTCAGTGATAACGACACCTGTTACAAAGAACACGGATACTTTGTAGATTTAGCTTGAAACTGTTACATCATTAATGTCGTCTTCAAAGATTTATGGTAAGTGTTGTTATTCTATAATAGTAATTAATCGTATTTAATCTATAGTAAAATGTAAGTTGTGATCTCATTCAAACAAATGATAACGTTTTATGTTAAATAATGTTTTTGACATTGTTCGTATGAGGAAGTCCGCCCTTATAAAACTCGTGTAAGATGAAAGTAACGTGTAGTACGAAATATTTTATCGCATAAAGTCAGACTAGTGAAAGTGTAAGTTTTAATTATTGCGTAATAAACGTTTTACTGAGGATGTAAAATGTAATATTTTGTTGTATAAACTCAAATAAGTAAAAGTGTAAGTTTTAATTATTGCATGATATCGCCCTTTTTAGGGCGATTTAATTAGTTATTGAATTACCGATTTAAACTTATTAGCTATACACATGTCGAGACACAAATCATGTCCATCATTGTCTGTGACCGCCTGTCATGGCGGCCTAGCAATATGTTCTCTGTTTTGTGGAACGTCTCTGACGTCCTGTCATGATGGTCTAGTAATGCATTCTGATTTGTTAGTAAAGGACAGTCATTAAAATAGTTGTAATTAGTCGACATAAACGTTTTCATGTAAATACGTCCTTAACAGGTCAGATTGCAAAATCTTTATTGTGAGAAAATATATAAATTATTAAAACGAAATATTGCGTCGAGAACATTTTATTATATTCAAATCACTGAAAATATTTAAACACATGATTGATAATTGAAGAAGTCAAACAATAAATTTTAATTAAGATATAGTTCTCTTAGGACAGGAAATGTAATTAACTAATAAATTAGTACTGAAAATCTTTAAACACTTGATTGATAATTAAAGAATCAAACAATAAGTTTTAATCAAGATATCATCTTTTTAGGACAGGAAATGTAATTAATTAATAAATAGACATGTTGAGACACATATCGTGTGAGTCATTGTGTCATGGCAGCCTGCAGAATATCATAACTGTCTGTCTGGTATCGAACTATAATTTCAACCCTATGACGTAATGGTGGCCTAGCAACGCGCCCGTAGCAGCGCTTCCTCTGGTGAACACTTTATGGAACTATAACATCATTGAGGCAGCCAATCAGCGTGAGGTGGCATCTTTTGGGTGCTGAAGTGAGGCTCTAACTACTATTGACTATGTCAGAGACACTTGAAATGCAGGAATAATCATTCCTCATTTAGAGCTGCTGACCAGCGAGAAAGTAACCAATCAACAGCACCCGCCGAATAGCGGAATTGATTGTCACAGTTATAACGCCCCTTAAGCTTAAAGTGCAGAGCATGCTTAGTGGCACAACAGCACTCAAACCTCGTTTTCCAAAACGCAGTCCAACAGATTAACAACTAAGCTACACCTAACCCTCAAACATAACAACAACTGGAATTCCGTATATCTATAAAATAAACATCTAAACTACAATGTGTTTGTTTTTCTTGTAGCAAAGCCACATCAGGCTATCTGCGAGAGGAATCGAACCCCTGATTTTAGCGTTGTAAATCCGAAGATTTACGCTGTCCCACCGGAGGTCCTTAAACTACAAACTTTAATTATCAAAAGTCTTTATACTCAAAAGAAACATAAGTAATATGTAATCTTCAAACAGAAAAAAAGCACTAATCCTTAAACAAAAAAAGACATAAGTGAACAGTTTTTAAATTGCAAAATAGATTACGATTGTAAAAAAAAAGTCAAAGTTTTGACATTTATTGTCTTTACACTTTTCACATTATGTTGTTTAAGATTTTAGTCGCCATTACTAATAGTTATTTTTTAATAAAATAAAAACAAACTTAAAGTTGAAATTTTAACTGAAAATCTATAGAACTTTATGATAGATTTCGAGAGCACCCATCTCGAAACGTTAAGATCTTCTAGTAAATTACAAAATGACACTCGTGTTCTTTACGAACAACTTACACTGTATAACCAGATATGGAAAACAGTGTCTTTTTCATTGGTGGAAAGCCATCTGTCAGATAAGAACACGTGCATAATCAACTGTGTATAAGAATTAAAATTTGTGCTTTCGGACTGACTGTCGTATATCGCTCTAAATCTTAACGGGGTGTCTTTATAATTTAAGGTAAGCCTCTTTCCTTAAACATGATTGACGGTAATTTTTAGTGATGTAATACAAAAATCATATTTCTTGGTATGAATATAAAGCAACGTTTAAACTTTTCGATTAAATAGTTAAACGAATGCTAGTCTTCAGATATTATTGCTGTAACATCAACTTTTGAAAATCTGTGCTGGCGTAGTTAAATAGTTGAATTTCTTTATGATCGTAACAAGAATTTTTCAAACAGTTTTATAGCGTCCACACATCTGTATAACTTTTCTACTGTCTATACTCGTCTGTGTTATATTTCCAGCGCTTACACGTCTGTTTCATTTTTCTACCACCTACACGTCCATGTAGCCCCCCAGTCGCACAGCGGCATGTCTGCGGACTTACAACGCTAAAAACCGGGTTTCTATACCCGTGGTGGGCAGAGCACAGATAGCCCATTGTGTAGCTTTGTGCATAAATTCAAACAAACAAACAGACGTCCATGTAAATGTTCTTATATTTTAGTGGGATGTGTTTGAGCTCAACTCTACACAATGGGCTATTTGATAAAAGCCCACATCAACATCCGATCTTTAGCATTATGAATTAAGAAGCTTAGCTCTATTTTGTGTGTGTGGTGGGGGGGGGGACTGAATACAGCACCAGGAATAGAACGGTTTAAAAATACAACTATATAATATGGTTTACAAATATAACTAGATAATATGGTTTAAAAATATAACTAGATAACATGGTTTAAAAATATAACTAGATAATATGGTTTAAAAATATAACTAGATAATATGGTTTAAAAGTATAACTAGATAATATGGTTTAAAAATATAACTAGATAACATGGTTTAAAAGTATAACTAGATAATATGATTTTAAAAATATAACTAGATAATATGGTTTAAAAATATAACTAGATAATATGGTTTAAAAGTATAACTAGATAATATGGTTTAAAAGTATAACTAGATAATATGGTTTAAAAGTATAACTAGATAATATGGTTTACAAATATAACTAGATAATATGGTTTAAAAATATAACTAGATAATATGGTTTACAAATATAACTAGATAACATGGTTTAAAAGTATAACTAGATAATATGATTTAAAAGTATAACTAGATAATATGGTTTTAAAAATATAATTAGATAATATGGTTTAAAAATATAACTAGATAATATGGTTTAAAATTATAATTAGATAATATGGTTTAAAAGTATAACTAGATAATATGGTTTAAAAATATAACTATCACAATATTACCCTCAAGGTAACGACGAGTAAAAATGAGGAAAAAATATTCCTCACAGTTTCTTCAGGTCTTTGTGAATAAATAATTATTACAGTAGAAGAACCAGATTCTTAGACTATCCAGTCACTATTGGGTCCCAAAACTTGAGATGTGGCCCGGCATGGCTAGGTGGTTACGGCGCTCGACTCGCAATCTGAGGGTCGTCGGTTCGAATCCCCGTCACACCGAACATGCTCACCATTTCCGCAGTTGAGGCGTTATAATGTGACGGTCAATACCACTATTCATTGATAAAAGAGTAGCCCAAGAGTTGGTGGTGGTGACTAGCTACCTTCTCTCTAGTCTTATACTGCTAAATTGGGGACGGCTAGCACAGATAGCCCTGGTGTAGCTTTGCGCGAAATTCATAGCAAACATACAAAAAAAAAACTTGATAAGTAGATTTAAGTATTGTGTGTCTTCTCTAAAAATGCGACGATGAATAAAAATCATTATATAACTAGCAAATAAGTGAAGGATTTGTTTATTATTTAAATAAGTTGAAATTTTTAACGTAAGAGTTTCATACAATCTGTTTAAAAAGATGTATTTATTTATATGTATTTATATATATTTTATATATCAAGGATATTACTGTATTGTAACAATCCATTCCAGACTTTCTCGTACATGCTACTCTGTTATTCACCCCCCCCCCCACACACACACACACGCACACCTCATACGGTAGCTCAGTGTAAGTTTGTGGGCTTATAATGTTAAAAATTAGATTTCAATACTTGCGATGGGCACAGCAAACGTAGTCCTTTGTATAGCTTTGTGCATAAAAACAAACACACTCTTTTACTTGTATTTACTACGATAAAAAATCCAACTTTTTTATGTTGAACACTAACTAATCTAATAATCCCGACACACGCGCCATCTATTGGTTGTGATAATGTTGGATTGTTTATCCGAGTTAATTAAATCCTATAGAAAAATGGCACCGGTAATAATGGAACAACAGAAGAGTAAGGTAGATGTAAAAGGGACACTAGGAATTGAACCGCTTCTTTAAAACAATACATGTATAATACTTTTTTATGTACACATAATAAAAACTTTTTCTCCGCTTTGCATCATTACTGATGCCATTTTTACATGACATCATACTAACATTTATTAATTTCATGTATTTTTTAAATTTTATTTCACCAATTGGCGTTTGTTTTGTTGTTGTTTCTTCAACTGGCGTTGTACTTATTAAAAACTTATTATCACAAACTTGAAGTTTAGTTAGGTGTTTATATTTCATGATACATAACTTATGGGTAAAAAAAACGAGAAACTGATACAATGTGATAAATACGTGTTACCAAAATTATTTCATAATGAGATACTGATTTTAAATTCACGTTTTACCATGTATCAAGAAAATGGATCACAGAAAACAACGTCTTGGTTTCGCACTGATTATTTTCTGCCCTTTTTGTGATGGTTTTATCGGTTTATTTTTCCAGCTTACAAAAGGCTACAGGTTATTCATGGACATTGTGGGTTTGGCTCAGGTAATCCTCATGCTTATACTTTTACCCTTGCTAATCAAGCAAGATTTAAAGCTTCTTCGTGGAAGAAAAACAGCTGTATTGATCATAATTCGCTGTGTGGCTGGTTCTTTAGGTGATGCTCTATTCTTCTATAGTTACAGTATTCTTCCTCTTGGTATCGCGTCATCTTTACATTCTACCAACGGAGTTTTTGATAAAGTTTTTTTATATTTTTATATTTAAGCGTTCATGCAAATGGTCCAATATTGTCGCTAGCCTCGTGAGTATTCTCGGGGTAGTTGTTATCTCCAAACCTACCTTCATTTTCAGTATAAACGACCAAAGTCCAGTTAGTTACAAAGGTATGGCTGTTGGAATAATGTCCGCTATACTGAGTGCTTTATTTTATAATTTCCTCAATCTGTTAAGTGACGTTAACTATGTTTTCCTTGCAATGTTATCAACCATAACTATGATTATTTTTTGGTGTCTCTATCTGATAAGCGTCCAGCACGTACCTGTACTAGGTTTTGGAGTTTGTTCATGGATCAATATGTACATTATTGGTATAGGGATAAATAGTGTGTTGGCTGTTCTCACTACGACATGAGCATATCAACTGATTGATGTCGGTCCAGGTATTATTGCTGGCTGTTCTATAATCGTATTTTGTTACCTTATCGAACTACTCACTCACGACTCACGCTTCACAGTTGAGAGTATCTTTGGAGTTTCTCTAATCATTGCAGCTATTGTTATATCTTCTTGGGATGTATTGTACACCAAGAAGAAAGTGGTCGAACACGACACTGAAGACTGTATTATCCCTTTAACACATAATCAATGGAACAGGAACAACTCGTCCCAAGAAGTGATCGATAATTCTTAAATATCTTAATGAAATGATACAGAATGATATTTGATTCTAGGAAAAGAGAACTCATGAATTTATTAAAGTAAAAAACTAGAAATATGTTTACAGAAATACGAAGATTACACGTATTATCATATTATGTAACTTTGATGACAAATCATGTCATACATAGATATCTTTAAACCAAAAGTACCCAACTTAATAGCCTACATCGTAAATGAGAATTAAAATGTGTTCTGTTAATGCTGTTGATAATATTTAAAGTCTACAATTTTATTTACTGTGTGAAAAATAATAAGTTTTTCATCATATGTGGCATGATATAAGACTATTCTTTAAACCAAACTATTAAAATACTATTAGAGTAAGTTTCAAACCACTGTTAAAATGGTTCTCTAAATGATTTGTGTCGTAAAACTGACACCAGTTTCGATTGTTATTTTAATACTATTTTGCAAATAATTATGTAAGTCTTTTGAATTAATGTATTTACTCTGGTTAATGGTGATTTTTTTTATTAAACGTGTCCAATGATGGATAAAAAAATCCAACGAATTTTCAGTTGTATTTTTTCCTTTGTTTCTCTGTTCATTAAATTCTTATGTGATATTTAAACTTTTCTGGCAAAACATTTCAAGTGTATGATTATAGAGAGCCAAATCACAATACAATAAGTTGAATTGTAAATACAAGCACTAAATTATCACTAATGTTAGATATAGCTTCCCTGAAAGTGGGCCGAAGACCGCCTTGAGGAGTCACCTATTTTAACCACTCGCACACCATACAGCAGTGTGCTGTCTTTCAGTCAGTAAGCACTAAAATAACGTCACATAAGGGACGTTTAACGTTGTAATTTGTAATGTCGTGATGTCAGTAAACGTGCGCATGCCGTGAATCACGAGAAGAATTATGCACTCTGTAGGCTACAACATAGCATGACATATGAACTTCAAAAGTAAGAAATAAAAATATTTGTTACTCTTAATTTTGGTTTTATTTACTCTTGAGACAGAACACCTTCGGGAATTCTACTCAATTACATCTAGTTCAGCTTTATTTTATGTTCAGGCGTCAGTTTGAAGCAGGAACTAATTTCTTGGTAAGATGAGTTCCTAAATCAGCCACCTGAAGCCTAGTCATGTGCAACGTTGACATGTATGAATATCTGAATACGAAATTAAGAGCCAACAAAACTTAGATCTGAAAGCCGTGCCAGATAGTGACACACATACTTATTAGGATAACAAATAATCAAACAATTTTTATGGTGTGTACACCTTTTCCAAGCTGGCAAAGAATTATTACATTTATACTTTTCATAAATATAATCCCTAAACATGAACTGAAAAAATTACAAGAAAATCACAACCCTCAGCCAGACTTGACACAAGTGTAATAGAATGACATGGTAAAGCAGTAGATAAGCTACATGCACATGAAAACATCACAAGTGTCCCCTCATGTTACATAAACAAATAACAATCCTTGAGAAATACGAAATAACAAAATCAAACTCTTTACATCAAAAATACAAAATTTAGTAGATCAATTAAACCCTTTAAACATAATACAACATACATGCATAACTTTAAAACATAATATATATAAATAACTTTTTTGTGTACAATAATAAAATTTAAAATCTATAAAATACTATTTTGATTAATTATGATTAAAATATATACATGAACGAGAAACCGTAATCTTAAAGAAAGCGGAAATTGGGAGGGCTGTGAAAAAAGAGAGAGACATAACAGAGGAAGCATGGGAAAGTAAAAGGAATACTGTTTTGCTTATCGTAGCCATGATTCCAACAGATCTTAATGGACAAACGAAAAACTTCGGAGATTTGTTGGCCCATAGGTCTCTTTTGGCATTTCTTCTGTATTCTGTTGGCTATGTCCTGCTTTTGTTTGCTGCTGATTAGTCTTGGAAAAGGAGACACTTGTATCACTAAGAAACAAAGCAAGCACGTGTATTCATTTCACGTGTAACTCCTAGCATCTCTCCAATGGACAAATGAAAAACTTCGGAGATTTGTTGGCCCAGAAGTCTCTTTTGGCATTTCTCCTGTATGCTGTTGGCTATGTCCTGCTTTTGTTTGCTGCTGATTAGTCTTGAAAAATGAGACACTTGGATCACTAAAAAACAAAGTAAGCATGTGTAACCCCACGAGATTCGTGATTCATGAAACAGTCAAAAGATGATCAGCAGCTTGGCTTCCTTAACGTTTCATCTTCTGTATCATCATCTTTAATTTTTAATAAAAATATTTCACTCCACTTCAAGCTCTTTTATTTTATATTTTACTTTATTTTCATGATGGAATTCTCTCCACTATCATCCTTATCAGACGTCATCATGAGATAGAAGATAAGTACATGTAGAAGCCTATCCACCACCATATATAGATGTAGGAGCTGAAAGGTTGTCGATGATAATAAACTTGGTCAGCAATAGCAAAAACTGACCAGATCATCCAACTCTATAGTGGGTTAAACAGTAAGGTCTGGTATGTCTTCCATGTTAAAGTAAGGAGAATGTAAATTCCATGTTTACTGGGCAGAACTGACCATTATCTAGATCTAAGTTAAATAAAGGAAAATCAACTATGTCAGCTCTGGTTAATCTGTGATATGACAGGTGCCCCTCCCCGTGGCACAGCGGTATGTCTGCTGGCTTGCAGCGCTAGAATCCGGGTTTCGATACCCGTGGTGAGCAGAGCAAAGATAGCCCATTGTATAGCTTTGTGCTTAACTTCAGAGAAAATAAAAAAAAAACATGTTGAGTGCATGAGATTGTTTTCAGTCTCCCCGGGGTTTCTACCTTTATCCTATACAGTAGCTTATTCAGTATTTTATTGTATTTTTAAGACTGGAAACGGTCTCGTTTTTAGAAATATATACAATAAATCGTTGTTTATTTAAAAAGGGAGATTTTAACATTGAGCATTTACTCAAGTGCCAATGAATTTTAATACAGACGTAATTCGGCTGTTCAAACTGTGCTGCTTCTGCACAAACTGAACACGTCAAAAATTTTTAGAAAAATAAAAAACAGAAAATAAATAAATTCTATTTATTTCTGCTTCTCACCAATGGAAATATCATTTAATACATGAGGTGATCGAGAACGGTTTAACATTGTTCAATATGTGTTTTTACCTCCTTTATCTTCACTATATGTGTTGGAAGAATTTTCATATGCAGACTTGTAATTATTCTTAGAGATTCCGTACGCCTGATGCTCACTGCACATGTTTGACTAGTTGTTACATAATGTAGGCTTGTTTTTTACTTCACTCAGAGTGGATCACAGTTGTTTCTTATGTAAAATCAAACAAAAGGTTCTCCATAAAAAATAAAATAAAAAACACCTGGAAGGACCTCTACTTTGTGTGAAAGTTGAAGAGAAGTCTTTATACGCAAGGTAAAGTATGATACAATGAAACTAAACCATGAAACAGTGATCATTTTACATGTTTAAAAACTGTTATATAATGCAACAGCACTATGACTGGATTTACCACATCACCATGAGTCGAGATAGCCATAGACAACACTACTAATAGAAGCACGACTAAAGTTAACAGCGTGTGAAGTTCACTTCAATGACGATGTTGAAGTTGATATTGTAGGTCAAATTAATAGTCCAGGTGGGTTTTCAAAGTCGTTATTTAATAAGACGGTATCATTGCTTAGAAACCTGAATGTGCCTCTGAGAAACTGGGTTAGATTTTTTAAAAGTACAACAAATTCTATATACGATGAGGGATCATCATTCAATTTCAAGTATGATGAAAGAAATATTAGTATAGTTTTTAGTGAAAATGTTCTCTCTTATTGTTTTTTTTTATATATATATTTGATAGAATTTTGAACATTCATTCATGATTTTCGAAGTGAGATGTATGTCAGTTCTATCCAATCGAGAACGCAGGATCAAAACCTGGCGCTGAACATGCTCATCTTTTTTTTAGTCGGGGGAACGTTATAATGTGACATTTAATCCCGCTATTCGTTCGTAGAAATTAGCCAAAGAGTTAGTGGTGGACACTGTCGAGCAACCAGGTTAGCTTCCCTGTGGTCAGCAGTTCACAGTTACGGACGGCGGCAAATACTCTTAGTAGCTTTGCCATAAACAAAAAAACCACTCGTTATGCAAATAGGTACAAAGAAGTAAAGAAATAAACCTTATCAGCCACATACAGAAAGTTTAATAGCTGGACTATGTGGCATAAAACGTCGAGTACAAATTTCGACTCGGGTACCTGAATTTTAATGGGGGATATAAAGGAATTCTGAAAAAGTCGAGAGGGACATGTCTTCTCAACTTTCTCAGTTGTTGCACTTATTGTCTACTGTGAAACACTACTTATTTCTTTGGGTAGCACATTGCAAATCGAAATCTCTACCCAGTAGGTTATGTTAGGTCCTCTCATAGTGGACACAAAAATACATTCCACCATTAATCGACACAGCAGCAAAATTTGCTCGTTTTGTTGTAAATGGAATCTGTGTTTTCACTTCTTTTTTTGATATAATTTTTTTTTTCAGAAAGTCTTAATCTATCTATTGATCACCTGCAGTAGTCATGCGACGTTTCGTTTACTTATTAAATTCATTGTACTCATTGGGGTTGAGATGTTTTCACTCTGAAAATTATTTAAACAGCCTCGATATTAATGTATTGTTACGTCTCCGTTCGTTAATTAACTTTCCGTAACTTCATTCGGACGAAACTTTAGCGACACAAGTCCTTACTTAATAAAACTGGTTTATTCTTTCCGAATACAACTTTACGATACACTTATTTTTAACTATCGCTCTATAACAAACGCTATATCAACGAACGTCAACAATACTTCTGACTGCAGTTCAATTACTCACTATCTACACACACATTCTTCCGTCACGTTGTCACCCTCTTTTATATACCAGACTACCCTATATCTAGTAAATCCTAGAGCATTCGCCAAGGTACAGGATAGTTCTAGAAAGTAGGTGGCGTGAGAATAGTCACGTGATCTTGCTGACGCAACACTGCCCCCTCCTTAATATTGTTCGTCCCGAACAATAACCACATACAATAAACCAATAACAATTAACAATAACGTAAGTAAATGTACAGAAATACAATCACAAAATTACAATTCAATAAAGTCTCTTAATTTTACGGGACGTATCTTCTTCCGTACTGGTCTCCGTCTTGTTGGCTTCTGCTTCACGTGGGGTTCATCTGCTTCATCAGGAAATGTCCCATCATCGGTAACAGTCACATCAGTGGTAGTAACTTCATCAAGAGCTTCACCGTTTCCCTTCTCAAAACTGAGTAGAGTTACTTCTTCGACGGTGGCTTCTTCAGGTGGCACGTCTTCGGCAGCGTCATTTGTTCTGTTGTCCACTTCATCCCAACTGAAATGTCCTGGACCGTGATAACGCCAAAGCCTGTTGGCATGCACCACTTTTGGCTTACCTCGCTGACCACATTTTACCCGGAAAGTCACGTCTGAGAGACGATCCACTATGTCATATGGGCCTTCCCATGGAGAAGACAACTTAGGAGACTTCCCTTTGGTCTTCCTGGGATTATACAATCATACCTTGTCTCCTGGTACAAAGCTGACTTCAGTAGATCTCTTATCATAAGTTAACATAATCGAATCAGCAGACGTTTTCAAGTTTGAACGCACTTGATGGTGAATATCATCCATCCTTTCCAATAACACTTTCACAAACTCTGACACATTCTCAGGCAACTCTTCATAAGGTGGGCATCCTTTATGCTTGGGTCCCCTTTTTGCACTACATGTACTGCATGTCCGGCACTTATGAGGCGAGATGTGGAAGAATTACGACAAAGATTTTATTGGATAGGTGTGACTCAATGTCTTCTTGATTCCGGAGATGTCCTCCTGTTAAGCTATCATGGGATTGACACAACACAACTTCCCGTAACTTCCCCAGTATAACTGTTTGCCAAGTCGTCACTTTCCCATCTGTAGTTTCCCATCTCCGTACAAGAATACCATCTTCAAGCTTCAACTGGTCCTATTGTGCCCAATAGTGCTTTGTCACAGGGCTTAGACTAGACACCTTCTCCCAAGCAGGGTGCGAAACACTTGCCTTTAGAAAATCAATCATTGGCTTCAAATCTTGGTCTTTCTCCTGTTCTGCCTTGATATCTATACTTGGTTCCACTTCACCATCATCAACTCTTTCAGTCGGCTTGACTTCAGCTTGAAGGCACCTAATTAGTTCAACCTCTCTTTTAACAGTTACCGGAACTTGGCCTTTGTTGTTCCCAAACGTCATTTTATCAAAATCAATTACAAACTTCCTTGCTAGTAGATAGTCCAATCCTAATATGCATTTGTCTTCAATGTCAGCCAAGTATACTTTCTGTCTGTCCTTTATGCTATTGAGCTCAATAGTTACCCACACTGGTCCCCACAACCTTGTAGAATGTCCTGTCACACCATAAAGCTTCTGTATGGCTTCTGGTACTCCTTCGTGATCTAACACCTTGATGCTCACAAGGGTTTGCTGAGACGCAGAATCTATGACAAAGTGTTGCACCTTTGGCCATCTAGCTTTCCTGTCACATAGACACTGTGTGTGCTTGGCATTTTACACTTAGCTGTTGGGACTTCCATGATTGGTGTTGGTGGGCGTATCTCAACACCAACCACTACTGGTCTCCTTGAGGCCTACTTTTTGGAGATATTCCTCCG
>NW_013669153.1:0-9415 GCF_000517525.1 Limulus polyphemus
GTAAAGTTATATTCGGAAAGAATAAACCAGTTTTATTAAGTAAGGACTTGTGTCGCTAAAGTTTCGTCGGAACGAAGTTACGGAAAGTTAATTAACAAACGGAGACGTAACAATACCGTAAATCAAAAAAAAAGGTTTACTGTTATTTAGATTGGTTCAAAACCTACAAAATCTTCATTGTTTTCACTGTAATTTATTTTTTTATTATTTAGGGAGCATTATAAATAGTTATGTTTTAAAAGAAAAAACTACTATTGTTATAAATATCACATTCAATTGAACTAAACTATGCATGGCTATTTAAATAAATTTACACATAGCTTGTGTATATCGTATATATATACACATATATATTATTTATACCTTCGGTGTATAGAACGCAAGCAGATTTTGACATCAAGTTTTGGGGTAAAAAAGTGCGTCTTATACACCGAAAAATACGGTATTTTTTAAGGTATCAAAATTCCCACATAAAAGCATTTTATCTAAAAAACAAACTTGACCGATATTTCAATTTCCTAATGATGTAACATTACAGATTTCCTCATAGTTCTAAAAACACTGACGATTTTTTCATTCGATAGTTACAATCTTTTCGAGTAACTTAATGACAATATTTTGCTTTTCAAAAATATTTTAAACAATTAAAACGAAATTGCATTTAAATATTGTTTGCTTGTTTTTTAATTTCGCGCAAAGTTACTCGAGGACTATCTACGCTTGCCGTCCCTAATTTAGCAGTGATAGACTGGAGGGAAGGCAGCTAGTCAAAACTACCTACCGCCAACTCTTGGACTACTCTTTTGCCAACGAATAATGGAGTTGACCGTTGTATTATAACACCCACAAGACTGAAAGAGCGAGCATGTCCGGTGAAGGGATTCGAAACCGCGATCCGCGAATTGTGGGTCGAGTGCCCAAACCGACCTACAAGTCACACCAGCCCTGCATTTAAATAAAAGGGTATCCCCAAACCTGAATATCATGTTAAGTTAGACATTCTGAATTCCCCAAACCTGAATATCATGTCAAGTTAGACATTCTGAATTCCCCAAACCTGAATATCGTGTCAAGTTAGACATTCTAAATTCCCCAAACCTGAATATCGTGTCAAGTTAGACATTCTGATTTCCCCAAACCTGAATATCGTGTCAAGTTAGACATTCTAAATTCTCCAAACCTGAATATCATGTCAAGTTAGACATTCTAAATTCCTCAAACCTGAATATCATGTCAAGTTAGACATTCTAAATTCCCCAAACCTGAATATCATGTCAAGTTAGACATTCTGAATTCCCCAAACCTGAATTTCATGCCAAGTTAGACATTCTAAAACACAGCTATATCTATAATATATCAGTAAAATTATCAGATTACATTCTTACAAGTTACACAATAGGCTGTATGTGCTATGCCCATTGCAGGTATTTTATCGTTATAAACTCCCAGGCTTGACGCTGAGCCACCAGGGAGAATATTTATCTGATTCATGTGGTTTATCAGGCTTAAGCTGTTTACAATATTTTAGTACATGTGGTGTGTTGATAGTAATCATAGTTTCTTTGTTTTGACCTTAATTAATGGGAGTGTTAGACTCTTTACACAAAACACATTCAAGGAATTGACCCAGACAAGACATAATAATTCCACTAGCTATGGTGGGGAGATCATCTTCCCCCTTGTTGATGGAATAACAAACGGAGAAGATATGATAATTCTACTGGCGGAAGGGGGTTCTTTTCCTCCCAATTGCGATGGAATACCAAATATACAAGACATAATATCCTTACTTGTAGTACGACTCCACCTTTTTCGATGGAATACCAAACAGACCTGACAAAGTAAACCTCGTCTCACAAAATGTCTTCTCCCTCACCCAAGAGCACCTGAGGTAATGCGTAGCTAATAAAAATTTCTGACGAAAAATATTTTATTTGAAATTGATGTCCCCCGGCGGGACAGTGGATTTACAACGCTGAAACCCTGGGTTCGATTCCCCTCAGTGGACACAACGTGGCTTTCCTGTAAAACAAATTGAAATCGGTTTTGTTTTATTCTACTGGCGTATATTTGTACTTGTTTTCTGACAAACTCATATGCGGACCAGTAGCTAAACAAGTAAAATACATTAATTCAGCAAAACATGGTATTTCGCAGGAATTCCTCAGTTAGTACCTCTACTGGTAGTTTAGAGAATATCGAATTATGGTGTACGAGTTGTATTTTTCTTCGAACAAAAATAATTGCAACCAAAATCTTTATTTAATAAACAAAGTCAAAAACTAACACGATGCCAAACACAGTGGTAAGTATTTATGGTGGATATGTTTAACTGAAAAGAGAAGACTGAAGAAATGTTTAATAGTCCTTCTTACCAGTTCAGTGCGCTCCCCCTTGTGAGCTACAATCAAAGTAAAATTAAATACAAAACGTAAAACTTAAAATATACCAATAAACATTCCTAGTTTGCCCATGAAGAAGAAAGGTCCACCTTTCGAAAGCGCTTGGGTTGTAGGGTTTTTATCATCTTGCATCAAGACTTTTTGAATCTATGGGTTTTTCTGACATCGTAAACTTAAAATCAAACAAATACTTAAACTACACATTAAGCAAAAAACAAACTCGACTTTCTCGAAAGTTAGCCTACAAAAATTAACAAGTTAAAGTCACTAAAATTCTAAGCAAAAGGTTAACTAAAGATAGAAACATTACAAAAGTTAAAATTTAGGAATTGTTATAGTCCAGACAAAGTTATTAGATGCTACAAAGATTACTTTTACAGAGACAAGCCAAGTTATATACATTATATTTATATATACAAAACACAGTAACATCAACAAAGTCACTTTCATCCACTCTCCAGTCACTATCTGCTTCGCCGATAGAAAAGACAACCATTTATCTCAAAACGTCACAAGCTATCTTTTCTGTTAGAAAATGCGGCTAGTTGCCAATTGTTGAATTAAATTCCCGTATGTATCAGAGAAAGGGAAAGTTGAGTTGCTTACTTGAGCAGTCCTCTGCATCCAAACTACTCTGATAATTTCATACTAACTAAGGGGAAATAACACATATGACAAGCCATCGGGAACATAACCTATTGGTTTGATGCCTTGCCGAACGAGCCAATAGGACAGTTTTTAATGTATCTAATGTTAGATCAATACGTTATGACCCTGTATATGGTAGCAAGCAGGGGTATAACGCGTTAGTAGTTAGGGGGTTTGTTCAGATGCATGCGCTGATTGGCTGCCTCAGGGGTAACAATGTGCCCTCTGGTGAAATTGTGTGGAACTATGACGTCATTGTCTCTACCCCTTTCCTCCCTTCCCTTACTGTAGTAGTTACCCCGAGGACCGTGTAACACGCCGCTAGAGGGCGCTACACGCATGTCGAACTCAGGCAACGGGGACAATGATGTCACCAAAGACGATGACGTCATGGCTTCACAAAATGTCGCATTAACTGGCGAGATGATAGAAGATTAAGCAATAGTTCCATAAAGTGTCACCAGAGAGCGCGTTGTTGCCCCTGAGGCAGGCAATCAACGCGCGCTTCTGAACAATTCCCCTAATTGAAGAGAGTTGTTTAAACATTTATTTAACAACAAGTAAAACACTTAAATATATCAATTCCCCAAACTACTGGCGTTCGTCTAACGCGTAACCGAACATCGACAATGAGTTAAGCGAACACGTTATGACTTGCCAAGACACGCATGGTACAGTTCTGTACCACAATAATTCAGTTGTATCTTGTTTTTAAAGGAAGTAGCAGCTTGTATCCAAGTGTTTCTAAAATGATTAACATGCCTTGTTATAAATTTGAAAGAGGACAGATTATCTAATGGTTTTGTTACATGTGCGCTGAGACACCTTTGGGTTTACAGTTTTTGGTTCATTTCATTTCAAGGACAATAAGAAACTGTATGCGTCATAGATTAGATATGGTTATGCTTCAAGTTATATATAAATATATATACAATAATATTTAAATAATTTCATTAAACATTAAGCGCAACTAAATTTGAATAAATTTTATATAGTCGTTGCCAGCAGGAGATCTGAACCTCTGGAATGAAACGGTAAAAGATAAAGTTTAAAAAAACTTTCGGTCACTATAGAAATAGGTGAACTTAAAAAATATATATTATCAGTAAAAAATCCACGGTAACAGAAGTGTTATATTGTTAACATCAGGCAATTAACTCATTTTTTAGGGAAACAGGCAAACCAAAGTACTTTTGTTATCAATGGTAGATTAATAGTAATCATACAAGTAATAACAAGAGGAGTGTTTTTTAACTTTTCATGTCATTAAATTTCCCTCGTTACTTTGATTGACTTACTAGTTTCCTATACACACAAATATTTTAAAGATATTTAATTGAATGTTTATACATAGATGTGGATTTATGAATAAAACAGCTTATGGAAAGAATATGGTAACCTACGCCTACCCGTGGCCTCTAGAAGCGACCCTACCGATTTCATGTTTCAGTTTCCTTCAATTACAGAAAACTTTTTTTTTTTGCACTTCCTGTAATTGACCCCCCCCCCCCACCACCACCAATTACATAATGTCCCTCTGGAACATTCTAGAGTAGTCTACATTTTTCTGGCATACAATTTATGCAACTATTTATAAATCAGGGTGTAGAGCAGTTTGCCCTAGTTCCCGAAATGAATTGTTTCCAGTTCATCGTTATGAATATGTACATTGTTTTGTCAGTAACCGCCAGGAGGGGAAAGTATACGTTCCAATGGTATTATTTTAAATTAAAGCAACATATTGTTCCAAAGGTATTATTCTAAATTAAGGAAATGCGTTTCTATGGTGGTGTTTGAACATTGTTATTGCTGGCTCTATGCCTGATACACAGTTTGTTTCAAGTACCATCTAAAAGGAACCAGAGGGTTGTACAGTTTGCACATAATAAGATAGTGCGATTTTAAAAGACTGAAAATTACTTTTTGTCATGGTTCCAGAAAAGTATAATTTTAAACTTGTACAGGGAAGACAACAAAACTTATATTCCATTGTATTGAGTTGAGAAAAAAGGCCTACTACATTCTCTACATTTTTGTACAGCGTCCTCTAGTGGCCAAGCGGTAAGTCAGTGTTGAATTCAGGGGGTGTATAGGAGGAATTACGCCCTGTGAAGAAAATCTCGCCCTGAAGTACAGCATTTTTCATTTTGTCTAATTTGAATTTCTTCTCCCCAGCTTCACCCCCCCCCCCCTGTGAACATTGCAGGTCTTGCACATTCACACTTTCTAGTGTTATATGCTTACAGGAAGAGAGTGTCGTTAATTCGTCATAAATAGTTGTGCCACGAACATTTCAGCTACAAATGATTTTCAAGATACGGGATATTGATTCCAGTTGATATGTGCCGAATGCTATTTAAATAATAACAAAAAATGATAAAATAGGCAGAAAAATTAATTTATCTCAACCTTTCTGAACGAAATTTATTTTTTTGGTTCCGGACATTTGTGCAAAGCTAGTCGAGAGCTATCTGCGCTAGCCGTCTCTAATTTTGAAGTGATAGACTAGAGAGAGGGTAGCTAGTCAACAGTACCCACCACCAAATCGTGAGCTACTCCAATAATAGTGGATTCTGACTATCACTCTTATATCGCATCCATTGCTTCAAACTGGAGAACACAATTTTGCAGCAACGGGACGCGAACCACAAACCCACAGATTTATAGCCTGGTACACTAACTGTTAAGCCGTGGCAGAATTTAAATGGAAACGTATATGTTTTTCATCGCTTAATAGGGTTAGTGTGATAGCTTTTTTTTAGTCTATCGAGCTGCGCGAGATTTAGCGTTTTTGATATTACATTTCATATAACAACACTCGACATAAGATATGAACGTTCGATTCCAAACCTCGCAGTATATTCCACTGTCTGGTTTACCTGTTTTCAACGTATCTGTTATTACAACTTTCCAGTACTTTTAGTGACAATCAGATAAAAAAGGTAACACGTTTGTTTGTTTGTTTTATAGCAAAGACACATCGAGCTATCTGCTGTGTCCATCGCGGGGAATCAAATCCCTGATTGAAGTTATAAGTCCATAGATTTACCGCTGTCCAAAGATAACAACTTTTATCCATATATCTGTATAGGTTTGGTTTGTTTGGAATTTCGCGCAAACCTACACGAGGGCTCTCTACGCTAGCAGTCCCTAATTTAGCAGTGAAAGACTAGAAGGAAGGCAGCTAGTCATCACCACCCACCGCCAAATCTTGAGCTACTCTTTTACCAATGAATAGTGGGACTGACCGTCACATTATAACGTCCCAACGGCTGAAAGGGCGAGAATGTTTGGTGGGACGGGGATTCGAACCCGAGATACGCAGATTGCGAGTCGAGCGTCCTAACCACTTGGACATGCACAACGTCCTAACCACCTAGCCAGCCATACATAGCGTCCTAATCACCTGGCCATGCTCATAAAAGGAACTACTCTCTTTAACTTTTCGTTTCATGTAAATTTAATGGTGGAGAAAATCCTATTAGCTTTTTATAGCAATGCATAACCCATTTTTGCACGCCTGGTAGCCTGCGAGTCACGGGATCGAAATCCGTCACCGAACATTCTCGTTGTTTCATCTGTGGGGACGTTATGTGATGTTGAATCACACTATTTGTTGGTAGAGTTAGCGGTGGGTGGTGTTAAGTAGCTACCTTCCCTCTATTTTATCACTTCAAATATAGAGATGGCTATTGCAGGTAGCCCTTGAATAGCTTTGCATAAAATTCAACAAACTTTCTACATTTTTTTATTTTAACTTTTAATAGTTTTTAGACAAAAACCATCTTATGGAATATAAAAAAGTGAATTTGTTGTGTTTTTTTTTGGTCGTAACCTTGTAATTTCTTCTAATAATCTATTTATTTTAGGCCCTTTATGAGCAGATGGGATTACTTTTCAAACAGGATGACTGTACTATATAAACTGATGGAACTACATTTTAAACAGAACGCGACTATATTCCAAACTAGGAAGGACTACTTTTTATATGCAGGAGGTTGTTGCGTACATATTGCTGTAAGTTATATTTTTATGTTGTAATTTGTTTGTTAAGTAGAGAGAGCTGCGGGTTTTAATAATGATTTTGAGAAAGGCTTAGGGAATTCTAATTTGACGTCAGAGTCTTTCTCGTACATTCAAAGCTAGGTAATAATAGTTGTGAAGATTGTAGCAAAATTTTCAAGAAGATAGTATAGCTAATCATTCAGTGTGTTAGCTATCGCGGTTATTTTTTACGATTAAGTTGACTTGATTTTACGTTAGTCCTAAACTGTTAGAAGGATTTGAATGTCACGTGTATCGTAGGCCTACAACAATTTACAACAGTGTACAAGTATTCAAGTTTCTAGAATTGGTAAAGGAGAGAATAAACTAATCTGTTATAGTTTACGTGGATTGGACTTAGAAATATTTTTCACCAGATAATTTAAAAGAACTCGCTAACAAGAGAACGACCATACAATAATATATGTATATATATATATATATATATATAATTCGTATTGTTACGTCTCTGTTCGTTTATTAATTACTCATAAAAAATTTATTCCGAAGGACTTCAGCGATACAAGTCCTTTCTCAAATAAAACTAGTTTATTCTTTCTCAATTCAACTTTGCAATACACTTAATTTCCACAGTCATCTTAACTCAAACACACGCTATAATTTACAACGAACGATTCACGCACTTTACTTACTACCGCGCTTGACTCAATTGTCCGTCTATATCTTCAGTCTCTCTGTCTGCTATACAATTATTGCCCTCACTTTATTTACCGGCTTATATACTAAACATAGGGCGTCTGGAGAACACTCGAGGCTTCACGAACGGACATGATCTTTCTAGAATCTATTGACGTGTTACTAGCGTCACGTGACTTACGCTGTCGTAACAGTATTTTACCGAAAATCTATGATTCACAGAAATAAAATTTCATCCTTGTTCTATCAGTCTTGCTAATCTGCATCTAAAATAATTTTCCACTGTACATTAACGTAATTTAAGAGGGCAGAAGAAAAACGAATTTACTTTTGAAATTATCGTGTAAGTTGAAATATATTCTACTTCACATCTTGGGAATTCGTGACCCAAACGTATTTGAATTAACACAGTTGACGTCGTCAAGGCTCCTGAATTATAAGTGATTTAGTAACCTCATGAGGCCTACAATCTTTTAAATTGAGGCCACAAGATTATAGAATGACATATAATTTGCGTTTTCTTTTTAAGTTTGTGATAGACATCTAGGGGCAAACCTGATAAACTGGGTTTGGGCGAGAACGTGAAGATGTTACATAACGGAGGGTGTTAATGGTAACAAGTCAAAAAATTCGACGAGAAAGTTGTCTTAGTTTATCTCCATTGTTTAGTAAAAAATTACTTACGTTTGCATGTCTGTATTATATATTTAATGTAATGAGAGGATAATCTGAGTTTCATAAATTAATTTCCCTGCAAATTCACACGACAGTCAAAAGGTGATTGTTTTTCTTTGTGTCTCTACTCTTATGTTTCTAGTTTCACTAAACAAGCATGGTTTTCAGTATTGTTTGCGAAAAGTGTTCAGCCAACATGATGTTATTTCATACAGCTAACCAGTAGGTTTGTTTGATGCTAAGCTTAAAGCCACACAATGGGCTATCTGTGCGGTGCTCACCATGGGTATCGAAACCCTGTTTTTAGCGTTATAAGCCTTCAAATGTGCCGCTGAGCCATTGGAGGGGCGAACCAATATGATTTTCATTTAATAAGGGAGCAGTGTTTTACTGTAATAATTAAACAAACATTTGCAGAATTTTTTAACGTTTATTTATGTAAAACGAGCGTTAGCTGCAGTATTTTTCTACAAAATGAAACGGAACGTGGTTCGAGTCTACGACCAGTCAGCTGCTTTTCTACCAGATCTTGGAAGAAAGAAAAGAAAGTTTGTCAATGATTATAAACGGTTTAAGTAAGAGATATATAGTTCGTAATTTACAAAGAGCCCCTCGGCTTTTAGCTCTTAATTCGATTATCCAGCGCGTGATGTGCTCTTTCAAATTATTTTAAAATTGGGTCTGCAGTATATAAAAAAAGCTTTTAAGTAGTTAAAAAATCAAGAATTTCCTCTAAAGGCCTTAGATTATTTGACAAATATGTTTGGTGATTAAATTGTTTTTCAGTCGCTGAGCAGAAACTTGTGCAAATTTTCACATAAGATTGTTTGTTTGTTTTGAATTTCGCGCAAAGCTACACGAGGGCTATCTGTGCTAGCCGTCCCTAATTTAGTAGTGTAAGACTAGAGGGAAGGCAGCTAGTCCTCACCACCCACCGCCAACTCTTGGGCTACTCTTTTACCAACGAATAGTGGGATTGACCGTCAGAT
>NW_013669153.1:9873-13660 GCF_000517525.1 Limulus polyphemus
ACGGGGATTCGAACCCGCGACCCTCAGATTGCGAGTCGAGCCCCTTAACCACCTGGCCATGCCGGGCCCTGTTCACATAAAAAATGAGGAAAACCATTCTGTGTTGAAAATTCAAATGTCAAACAACAATCTACGTATAAGTTGACACCAAATTCGCTCACCTCTATGATATATTCCTACGTCATTCTCGCTTGTGTTTCACCAACTATCTTTTCTTTTTGTTACAATAACTGTTCGTAGAGGTGTCATTAACCTAGTAATAGAAGAGCCTATTGTGACGTAATACCAACGGTGCACATTCGAATACTTGTAAGGGTAAAATTTAGAAAAATCATGGTGCATGGCGCGTGACTTTTGCATCGTCCTGTATTCAGTGAACGTTTGGCTTCAACATTTTGAAGGGACATGTGACTTTTTTATTTTTTTAATTTTCTCTGTTTATTTCAGAATAAAGCATTTACCATTTTCAACGAACTCTGCACAGCTGCTCTGTTTTACTTAGCATAGCAACCTTTGTAGCAACCGGCTTTTTGAACACGTTTATTCAAACTACTCGTGTATTAAATTGAGCGTGGACCCATTAATTTTCCAGTTTCAGAGTTAATAATAATAATATATAGATCATATAAAAAACTAAAAATATCGTCAACACTGCAATCAATCCCAATAATTATTTTTAGGGCCCCTAGAAAACGAATAATTTAATCCAATGTCTTAGGTGAGTTCTTTAACCTGAGTGTTTTAATAAGCCAAAATTATAAAATTCTCAATGTAATGCAATACGCGGATCCCCTTCCCAACACCCCTGGCCTCACTGGAAGAGAATGAGATAAGTCGGTAATTTGAGGGTAAGTATTTCAAATCTTAAGTGTATTACAATACGAAATTAAGATTTTTCAGTTTCGCTATTATTTGATCTAACATTTTTTTACTTGCTTTTCTTTAAAATGTTTTATGAAATGATATTATCTTGGAAAGGAATTCCAAGTGGCAGTCAATATCGGTCTATAAAGGATTGTATTAAAACAGAAGAATTTAATTGGCCAGTAGGAACACAACATATAAAACAGAAAATTTGTTGGGCAGGTTTCCAACGAATCATTTCGTCATTTAATTTGTTTGTATAATAACTTACATTTTATTGGTTAATTTGTTTGTATAATAACTTACATTTTATTGGTTAATTTGTTTGTATAATAACTTACATTTTATTGGCAAAGGAACTGACTTGCTGAAGAAAAACTCATTGAAGAGAAAAATTTGCTAAAGCTTTAAGGATAGCAAGTCGGTAAGATTTATTAAACGTTTTTGAGTCAAATCACGACACATATAAGTTTTAGAACTCTGGAAAGGTTTGTTTAGAACATAGAATAGCGAACATAGAGTGGAAAAAGTTTAAAGTTTCTTCTAATAATTAGTATCAACAAAGATGATCATAATGAGGTATGAATGTAGCTAAATGAGTAAGATTTCATAAGATCAGGAGACCCGCGTGGGCAATGTACAGGTAGCCCATTTTCTCACAGTTCAAAACGTGAACCACGCGAGTCCAAATTCTCGAGTTTTCTGTTGTTTTTTTTTTTTAAATCAAACATATGTTTTTCTGATAATAACGTTTACTGTGGAAGCGGTTGGTGTAAACATTAGATAATCAAGTTACTCGTTTGTTGGAAACCAGTACAACAGGTTTCTATTGAAGTTTACATGTTCAGTTGTTCTTTCTGTATGAAGGGCTTATATTTATAAGGCAATTATAAAACTATTTAATCCAATATTGTACAGTTCTAGCCTTTAAAACAAGAGTTCATATTTTTCTGTTATTTACTATGTAAGGGTTGTAACTTATAAGGATAATACAGTTGTCTGTCTGTTATTTATCTTGTAAGGGTTGTAACGTAAAAGGGTAATAAAGTTGTTTGTCTGTTATTAAGCAAAAAGCTGCATAACGGGTTATCTGTGCTATGTTGCTACAGGAACCGAACCTCAAATATTAACGTTATAAGCCCTCAAGCTTACAAAACTTAAAATACTGTTACGTATCTGGTCGTTACAGGTATTAAATATTATGTAACATGACACATCTGTCAGTTACAGGTATTAGATATCATGTAACATGACACATCTGTCAGTTACAGGTATTAGATATCATGTAACATGACACATCTGTCAGTTACAGGTATTAAATATTATGTAACATGACACATCTGTCAGTTACAGGTATTAAATATTATGTAACATGACACATCTGTCAGTTACAGGTATTAAATATCATGTAACATGACACATCTGTCAGTTACAGGAATTAGATATTATATAACATGACGCTACTATCAGTTACAGGAATTAAATATTATATAACATGACGCTACTATCAGTTACATTTATTGAGAATTGATTAACATTGTCGTAGGAGCTGATTTAGTTTGTAAGTTTCATAAACAAGCTGAATGTAATGAAGGAACAACACCAGTTTACCTATACAAACACTGGGAATAATACATCGATCAGTGAATGAAAATTCCTTTTTATAACTGGTAAATAGATTAATTGTAGTAAATATAGGTTATTAGTACGTTTTTCAGTAGCTAAAACTAACTAACAATAAATAGGACAAGAATATGTTTGTCAATGTAAAACTGATTACTTCCTCATAACTGCACGGGCGGGGTGGGTTATTGTTCAAGTCACGATTCTATTTGTTTGTGACCCAGATTTTTTAAAAAAAAGTGATTCAAAGATTTGGCTCAGCGCTATAGTAGCAACAAGTGATGTTTTTTTTTTCTTCGGTGATTTGTATTTACAAGGTGGAGGAATGTTGAAGGTTAAGTTGTTAACAGTATATTTATATATTTCTAAAACTACGTTGTTTTGGATGGGGATATATTGATAGAATGTGCCATTTATTTGATTATAACAAGTAGATTTTTAAATTCGATGACGAGGAACCCACGTTCAGACTAATAATGGCTGGAGAAGGCTTGAATGGGCAATGAAGCAAAAACTTTAACATAAGTTTAACATAACAGCAAGTGTACCTGATGATGACAAAACCTTGTTTAAACGTTGTACACTTGCTGTTATGTTAAACTTATATTAAAGTTTTGCTTCATTACCCATTCAAGCCGTCTCCAGCCATAAGTAGATTTTTAGTTTCTACGTGATATGTAGAAGTTCTGGTGTTGTCTTGGAATTACATTAGTAAACTAGAGGGGCACTCAAAAAAATACGAAATTGTGTTCGTCTGTTCGTCGTTATCAAAGGATGCGAACTATTTTTGGCGGGACAACGAGGAGCACTATTCTACATGTGTCCACCAAGTTTCGTCAAACGTTTGAGTTATACAGGAAACATAATGTGACCTTACTTTGACCTTGACCTTCTAAAAACTAGTCACTTCTAAATGAAATTATAGTCCAAATGTATACCAACTTTCGTCCAAATCCATTCAGCCAAACAAACACTCGCATATGGATGAAAACATAAATTCTCACCATCGGTGGCGGAGATATCTATAAAAAATTGTAAACGTTCACCTTTTTGAGTCGGGCGTGGCTTAGTGGTTAGCGTAATCGAACTTTGTGTCCGAAGGTTCATGGTTCGAGTCTTGTTGCTGCAAAAGAATGAAGGTTACATGCATTTAGTTCTTGTAATGTATATTGGTGTATAAGATACGTTTAGTTCTTGTAATGTATATTGGTGTATAAGATACGTTTAGTTCTTGTAATGTATATTGGTGTATAAGATACGTTTAGTTCTTGTAATGTATATTGGTGTATAAGATACGTTT
>NW_013669153.1:14660-22671 GCF_000517525.1 Limulus polyphemus
GTAGTGTATATTGCTGTATAAGATACGTTTTGTTCCTGTAGTGTATATTGCTGTATAAAATACGTTTTGTTCCTGTAGTGTATATTGCTGTATTAAATACATTTAGTTCCTGTAGTGTATATGGCTGTATAAAATACATTTAGTTCCTGTAGTGTATATTGCTGTATAAAATACATTTTGTTCCTGTAGTGTATATGGCTGTATAAAATACATTTAGTTCCTGTAGTGTATATTGCTGTATAAAATACATTTTGTTCCTGTAGTGTATATTGCTGTATAAAATACATTTTGTTCCTGTAGTGTATATTGCTGTATAAAATACATTTTGTTCCTGTAGTGTATATTGCTGTATAAAATACATTTTGTTCCTGTAGTGTATATTGCTGTATAAAATACATTTTGTTCTTGTAGTGTATATTGCTGTATAAGATACATTTAGTTCCTGTAGTGTATATTGCTGTATAAGATACATTTAGTTCCTGTAGTGTATATTGCTGTATAAGATACATTTAGTTCCTGTAGTGTATATTGCTGTATAAGATACATTTAGTTCCTGTAGTGTATATTGCTGTATAAGATGCATTTAGTTCCTGTAGTGTATATTGCTGTATAAGATACATTTAGTTTCTGTAGTGTATATTGCTGTATAAGATACATTTAGTTCCTGTAGTCTATATTGCTGTATAAAATACAAATTACTACTAGTAATAAACAACCTTAGATTAAAGGTTTGTACTGTCAGTTATGTATTAATGGAAGCATCAGAAGAACCTGTAAAGCGAAACTTTGAGTGTCCAATTAAAGAAAAATAACAAATTTGGTGTTGTATCAGTTCGTTTATTACTAGTATTAAAATGTTTGTTTAGTTCATGAAGAATAGAAGTCAAATTTGATAATACATCTCTTATTGAATTATCACAGCAGTGTCCCCACCACTAGTTGTCACACCAGTGTCCCTACCACTAGTTGTCACACCAGTGTCCCTACCACTAGTTGTCACACCAGTGTCCCCACCACTAGTTGTCACACCAGTGTTCCCACCACTAGTTATCACACCAGTGGACCTACATCTTTACAGTAACTGAATTACTATAGCGTGAATAGTCCTAACTTGATCCGTGTTTTTAGATTACTAGAAGGACATAGAAACGACAAACGGATAGACGGAACTGAACTCCCTACCCAGGTACAGACCGATTAAAGTAGGCGGCGGGAGCTACTAGAAAAATAGCCAAGCCTTCACAGTGACTCGAAAAGATCTCAAGGTGTGGTTAAATTACCAAACACGGTCTATTTAACCGTACGTAAAAATATCTGTTAATGATTTAGAAAACTGTTTTTACTGCTTCTGGACTGCTTTTTTTCCCATTCGTCAACCATTGTTCAACTCCATATATATTTCAATCTGTAATCATGAAGCACGTGGTGAAATCCGTGTGGTTACAATGAGTACGCGAGACTTTAATTTTTTTATTATTATTTTTCTGTTATTGAGGTCAAGATCACCCACTCGAACATTCCCGGTAAACGAGGGTAGCCTCCTAGATCTATAGATTACGTTTCGTAAGACTTGGCAAGGTAAGTTGCTTATAAGAAGCAAACGGAAACAACCCAAGGAGTAAAGGAGATTTCCGTCTTTTCGTCTCCCTTTCTTTCTCTCTCCCTCAACACACACGTATTCCCAAGCACTAACACACAAAATGCTCTTCAAGAGCTTTCCTTCATTTTAGATTCAATTTATTTTAATTCGTCTCTCTCCCAACGTGGTTCAACGGTAGGTCTTAGGCCTTAGGTTTTATAATGTTAAGATCTGGCTTCCATACCAGCGGAGAGCAAAGGACAGATTGCCTAGTGTGTTGCTTTGTGCTTAATCTATAATAATAAAACAGCCTATGTGTGTGTGTGTGTATGACCCCCATAGCTCCAAGAGGAAAGAACCTAGAGACCTGAAATTTTACACGCATACTAAGGGGAGTCTAAGGGTGTCCACCTGGGTACTATTTGTTAGATTTTACTAAAAAAATGTTGGCCAATTTTGTGCCCTAGAGTTTTGCTCTATAGCCCTTAAGCCCATAATTCTGCTGAAGGTATATAGAAAAGTATCATATTTGTTTCTAATTCTCACTTCCTGAATGAACAACATGTGGAGGTTATATGACAAATACTCGTTTTCAACACAAACATGGAAATAAAAAGATGAATATGAGAAGCTAATTTAAAACTATTTGCTTTAAAAAAAAAGAGTTGAATTGAATTAAGTTCGGGAAATGGCAACAGACAAATAAATTAAAGAATTGGCGCAATGGGGTAGCCATAGAAGTAATTAAGATAATGGAGACGCTTGGCTGGTACATTGAGGCCTCTGTGAACCTTAAGGGAACCTTAGAATCCCGCAGCGGAGCGCGGGTATTTTATGGTAGTAACAAATAAAAAAAAAAAGAACTTATTTTTTCCATTTTCTTTCCACCATTGATACGTACTTTCAAGAGTGGACTTTCTCAGCAACAATACAACAGTTTTACAACCTTGATACTTCTCTGGTAGAAGAGTTTAATGCAGAAGAACATTGAATTTAAAAATAAATGTTATTTCAACAACATCAATAAATCTTGCGTGCATACATAGAAAATCAAAACCTCTATTTAAAGAGGTTTCGCTTTTATAAAACGCTACTCGTATAATAACCTGTGTTCTTTTTCTATGTTTTGTTTGTTTTTGTTTTTTGAATTTAGCGCAAAGCTACACGAGGGCTATCTGCGCTAGCCGTCCCTAATTTAGCAGTGTAAGACTAGAGGGAAGGCAGCTAGTCATCACCACCCACCGCCAACTCTTGGGCTACTCTTTTACCAACGAATAGTGGGATTGACCGTCAGATTATAACGCCCCCACGGCTGAAAGGGCGAGCATGTTTGGTGGTATGCGGATTCGAACCCGCGACCCTCAGATTGTGAGTTGAGCGCCTTATCCACCTGGCCATGCCGGGCCTTTTTCTATGTAATACACATTAATAGAAATAACAGTTATGGTTTGTGCGAACGACTGTATGATAGCGATGAAAGTGGTGGGTTCTGGCATAGCGTAGTCGTTAGGACTCGCAATCTGAGGGTAGCGGGATCAAATCCTGTCACCGAACATGCTCATTCCCTCACCCGTGGGGCGTTATAATGTGACAGTCAATTAATTATCCGTTGGTAAAAGAGTAGCCCAAAAGTTGGCGGTGGGTGTTGTTGACAAGCCGCCTTCCTTCTAGTTATATCACTGAAAAATTAGGGGCGGCTAGCGCAGATAGCCCTCGTGTAGCTCTGCCCGAAATTCAACAAACAAAGAAACAATGTTCAGTACAACATTCGGGCAGTTTTTATCTTATTGTTTGAATGCTGTGCTGAACATTTTAATAAAGTCAAATTAGAAGTTTGGTGGAAAGCCGTAAAAATCGTACAAGTAATAAGTGATCTTTAAAGGTCGATGAGCAACTTGAGGTTGCGAAATCATCATTTTTTTTTGTAATTAATAAGAATTTCAGCTTTAGGTATATACACACACACAAAACTCAGCAAAATGCCGGCCGGTATTTGTCCTGGACAAGTAATTTATATATATAAATCGTTATATGTAGGCCAAGGTCTGTCACATTAAGCACGTTAGTTGGTTTACGTATTTAAAGCGTGTATGTTGTTGAAAAGGTCAAGTTATAATTCAGTGAAATTGGAGTAGAGGCAAGTATCAGCACAGCAACGGTACGCATAAGGCCATTTTTTTATATTTTTATGGTGAGTAAAAGTTTCAATGAATGCGTGACGTAGGTTCATTTTTATCAGTGTTTACAAGAAACAAGTTTCAAGTTGATTCATTGTACTACAATTATGTATTTCGAAGAAATGGTTTCTGATATGTGTGAGGGGATTCGAATTAGCTCTGAAAAGACTACTACAGTATCGAAGTTACAAAACACATTGTAGGTTTGTTCTCGCACTTCCCTAAATACACATAAATAGCTGATTTATCCTCCATTTGGAAGTACAAATTGTAACAGAAAACATTATCTAACGGATATCTTGGTAAAATATGTTATTCAAAAACGATTGTTATTGTTTGCTGTTAAGAGCAACTTACACAAGTGGCAATATACGCCTGGTCCACCGTATGGATCAAACCCTAAATTTATATGTTTTAAGCAATCATGATAACTGCTGACACACCAGGAAGTAATCGAAAAGAAATAATATAATGTGCAAAGAAGTTATATATTTTTCTTCATATTAACAGGTGAAAGTTTGAAACAGTATTATCATATATATGTACTATAGTTATACTTGTTAACTTTAAATATATTATTTCGATACCCGTGAACACAGCACACAGATAGACCATTGTGTAGCTTTGCGCTAAACAACAAACAAACGAATAAATACACCTCCACCTCGTGATTATGTTCATTAGGATCAAAGTACGTGACAGATGTGAACAACAAAATCTGTTAATATGTTCATCTCTAGACGTGTTTATAAGCAGACACTGAAAAAAAAACTTTGAAATGCTGAAAGACAAAAATTACAACTATATAAAAGTGTGCTTTTTATTGCCTTTGAAATCAAACCGAACAAAATGAATCATAGCTACATCTCATAAAAATAAATACGACGACTGAAAAGCAGCTAAAGTATGATGAATTGATATGAGAATGAAAAAAATTTTGTTTCTTTCAGTACACGATTCCCGATAACAGAACAATTCTACAGAATCAAATAAAATCCAATGTGAAGGAGAAGATCAAATCCAGAAGACGGGTACTTTTTGTCTACCTTGCACAAGGTTTACCTCCCACTTAAATATTAGCTCTTGTTATTTACAGGTTTATATCTGTATTAGATTTTGCAATAGGTTGTTCAACATTTAGTCTTGTTGATTTTGTTGCTATGTAATAATAAATAGTGAAGGATCATTAGCGTTGGTTACTAACCCATAAAATTCTCAATTATTACACAAGCCAAAGAACGTCACTGGAATCTTTTTAAAAACTTCATTAAAATGTAAAGGTTGAAGATCTTATCTTTCAAATAAAATAATTAAATCTTAACCAGTTCTTAAAAATCTGAAGCCATTTCTTAATTTAAATTAGGAATGAGTATTTAAACATTTGAAACAAACCCACAGCCTGAGATAGTTCTTAGAAGTTAGAAACAAACCCACAATTTGAACCAGTTCTTAGAAGTTAGAAACAAACCCATAATCTAACCCAGTCCTTAGAAGTTAGAAACAAACCCATAATCTAAACCAGTCCTTAGAAGTTAGTTAATTGTCAGATATCAGTGAACCTAAATACTGAGGTAAGAGCGGGTATATCACTAGTAAGTAAGTATTTTACTTAAAGTTAATTGTCAGATATCAGTGTACCTGAATACTGAGGTAAGAGCGGGTATGTCGCTAGTAAGTATAGTATTTTACTTAAAGTTAATTGTCAGATATCAGTGTACCTGAATACTGAGGTAAGAGCGGGTATGTCGCTAGTAAGTAGAGTATTTTACTTAAAGTTAATTGTCAGATATCAGTGTACCTGAATACTGAGGTAAGAGCGGGTATGTCACTAGTAAGTAACGTATTTTAATACTGAGGTAAGAGCGGGTATGTCGCTAGGAAGCTAGAAAAGTGATTCCTGCTTTAGCAGTCCTTAAATTTGAAGTGATTGACTAGACAGAAGGCAGCTGTTCAACATCACCCACCGTCATATCATGGGCTACTCATGTCAGAATGAAAAAAAGGGATTTGATCGTTACTCATATAATTCACCACGAGACGTGAACCAAAACATAAAATATAAACTCCGATACACCATTTGCTGAGTCATTGTTTTCTTGAATCGTCACAGTGTTTGCTCCACACAATATATATATCAGTGTATTTTTTGTTGTAAATTTCTGTATATAAGCACGTTAACGCACTATTCATCTTTTATTTTTTATTCCAATTGAAGAGTTTTGAAAATTTGACAAACTCACCTACGTCTATTTAAAATATTTTAAGTATTGGACAATGGCGCCATTTCAGCAAGATTTTTTTGGGGGGGGGGGCAAACTTGAACCCGAATTTCTACAAAAAAGACATAAACTGTTGATGACGTAGCATATTTTGAAGTTGATATACAGAAGAGCCAGAGAGTTATGAGAAACAAAAAACATAGAAATTTCGACTTTGTATATGTTAATATTAGTAATTTTCCATAAACGTAGCCCACTTACCAGATACTTTACATTTCAAAAAAAAAAATGAGGCTTGGGTGGAGCGGCTGTCCTGCTATCCCTTACCACCAACTGGCGCCACTGATGACTGGTGTTGGAATGTATATTCTCTGAAAATAGAACTTATAATGCAGTTATTGGAACGTAAATTTACAGTTTTATTTGTATTATTGTGACTTTCTAAACGCTTGTTTTTACAATAAACTCTAGAGTATTTAGAACTTTTGCGTATCAAAGAGGTTAGAAGGTCATGTCGTAAATATTTTTATCATATGTTTTTAAAGTAGAGGCTGTTTAAAACTTTGACACCAATAACTTGCTGTCCATTTCTCTATCTATTGAAGTGCATTGCCGCGTGGTTTGTTTCCCCGTGGGACAGCGGTGAGTTTACGGACTTACAACGCTAAAATCCGGAGATCGATTCCCACAGCCGATATCTCAATGGGGCTTTGCTCAAAAAGAAGTAAACAAAAACTGTATATTTTTGGTTTTATCAACACGTTCCGTATAACAGGTAATAAATATGGAATCTGCTATAAAGTACTTCCAACTTTTCGACCCCGAAACATAATAGGATTTGACCATGGACAAATGAAATGGTGAAAAGATGACGACATTGACAGATCTTGTGTGACGTGACTTGATAATACATTCCGGGTATATCAAGTAGAAAGGTTTATATGAACTTATAGGCTGCACTGAATTACGCTACATTAACGTAATGAATTACGACACTAATACCGTACTCGCTTTGCTACGTTCCTGAGTGGAACACCAAAACCTCATGCGTTAAATGCTCCTTCAATCTTTCGAAGTTCCTCCCTTTGGCTCTAGGCACTAAACCTAAATGTAGGCCACTAGGAGCGCGTGTTGACTGATTACTTCATCCGGAGTAGCCGCGGGCAAGGCAAAATGATTTTCCTGTAACTATCGAAAACAGGTACGAAATAGCAGTAGAGACAAAGTTCGCTGGTATGACCAGTTTATTTGGCAAGAAAAGTTATTGGAATGTTAGCTGTATTGCTATTATGTAATAAAATACGTGTACATAATAATAAGAAAAGAATGTCAAACACTGTTCTTAACACTGTCCGTAGTCTCTTCTGTAGCTGTAGAAGGAAGGTTAAACGATTCTGACACTCACACAGTATCATAAGCATTCTTTCAGTTAATAACCTCTATTCTTGAAAGGATCGTTGTGTATACTTTGTGTTTGTTAACTTTCACACAGCTACTCAAAATATATCTGCGCCAGTAGTCCTTTAGTTTAAATTGACAGACTAGAGAGAGAGAGAATGCAGCTAACTAACACTGTTAAGTCTTGGGTTACCCTTGTTAGAACGAATAGCGAGATTTGAACGTAACACTTATAACGCACCAATGGCTCCATAGTGCAGAGCGCAACTGTAAAACTCGGATCCATAATCCAGGTACCTAACCTTTGAGCTGCGCTCGGCCCTCGTAATAATAATAAAGTTAATCACCGTAAAGGAATATTTGTGGAAAATCTAGGCTTTTTTCTCTCACTAGAAACTGTTGTTGTTGTTTAGTACAAAGATACACAAGTCGTGCCACTAGAAACTGTTGTTGTTTAATACAAAGCTACACCAGTCGTCCCACTAGAAACTGTTGTTGTTGTTTAGTACAAAGCTACACCAGTCGTCCCACTAGAAACTGTTGTTGTTTAATACAAAGCTACACAAGTCCTCCCACTAGAAACTGTTGTTGTTGTTTAGTACAGAGCTACACCAGTCGTCCCACTAGAAACTGTTGTT
>NW_013669153.1:23475-26152 GCF_000517525.1 Limulus polyphemus
TGTTGTTTAATACAAAGCTACACCAGTCGTCCCACTAGAAACTGTTGTTGTTGTTTAATACAAAGCTACACCAGTCGTCCCACTAGAAACTGTTGTTGTTGTTGTTTAATACAAAGCTACACCAGTCGTCCCACTAGAAACTGTTGTTGTTGTTGTTCAGTACAAAGCTACACAAGTCGTCCCACTAAAAATTGTTGTTTAGTACAAAGCTACACAAATCGTCCCATTAGATACTGTTGTTTTTCTTAGCGCAAAGCTATACAATAGGCTATTTGCACTCTGTCCATTGCGGAGACTCAAACCCTGAATTTTAGCGTTTTAAGTCTGTAAGCTTACTAATGAACCACAGGGGACCCAATTTAGAGAATGATATGTTTCAGAGGGGAGTGAAATGTAACGTTTATGTTCATGAGTTTAAAATTCTTATCTTTGAAAATACCTAATCACTTTTCATTAATAAACAAAACAAACTTGCGTGTGTATTATCTAGTTGAAAGTTTATATATTTTCAAATGATAGGTGAACGCACTCAGCTTTTTTGTAACAAAAATAAGACATCCAGCAGTAAGTAGGAGGATTCATTACAGTCCTCAGTGGTCTTCCAATATGGTCCATACAGTCTTCGGTGGTAATTCAATATGGTCCACACAGTCCTCAGTGGTATTCCAATATGGTCCAAACAGTCTTCGGTGGTAATCAATATGGTCCATACAGTCTTTGGTGGTAATCAATATGGTCCATACAGTCTTCGGTGGTAATTCAATATGGTCCATACAGTCTTCGGTGGTAATTCAATATGGTCCATACAGTCTTCGGTGGTAATCAATATGGTTCAAACAGTCTTCGGTGGTAATCAATATGGTCCATACAGTCATTGGTGGTAATTAATATGGTCCATACAGTCTTTGGTGGTAATTCAATATGGTCCATACAGTCTTTGGTGGTAATTCAATATGGTCCATACAGTCTTTGGTGGTAATTCAATATGGTCCATACAGTCTTTGGTGGTAATTCAATATGGTCCATACAGTCTTTGGTGGTAATTCAATATGGTCCATACAGTCTTCAGTGGTCATTCAATATGGTCCACACAGTCTTCGGTGGTAATCAATATGGTCCAAACAGTCTTCGGTGGTCATTCAATATGGTCCATACAGTCTTCGGTGGTAATCAACATGGTCCATACAGTCTTCAGTGGTAATCAATATGGTCCAAACAGTCTTCGGTGGTCATTCAACATGGTCCATACAGTCTTCGGTGGTAATCAACATGGTCCATACAGTCTTCGGTGGTAATTCAATATGGTCCATACAGTCTTCGGTGGTAATTCAATATGGTCCACACAGTCTTCGGTGGTCATTCAATATGGTCCACACAGTCTTCGGTGGTAATCAACATGGTCCATACAGTCTTCGGTGGTAATTCTAGTGTGAGGAAGTCAGTCCAGTAAATCCAGTAAATTAGAATTTAGCCAGTTTTGTCTGACTGTAACCACAACTGGTCAAACCCTCAAATTTATCAAATTATAAATTGAAAAATTGTTAGTGCATTAGTGATAAAGAACCAACTAAGAGTTGAAAGTTTACTCAATAAATATCAAATGTGAATATGAAAATCGAACTTAGTGTTTTTATTATTATTTCGGTACACAGTTAACTGCGCTAAAGTTTAAGCTTCCTGTTAGGTTGTAGGATAATTTTATTCTAGTAAGGATGTTAACTCACTGAAAGGAAAGAAAAATCATTTTGTATAATTTCTGAAATGAATAATTGAAACAAAATTAAAAGTGTCCTCACAATACACCTGGCCCTATTCCTTTTCACGTTCAAAATTGACCTGAATATTAGATGGTTTACTGACAGATCAGAGGGTTGTATAGATTGTAGATTAGAGAATTGTTTACCAAAACAGTACGGAATATAGATCACATTTTTTGATGAAAGTTTTATGAGCAATAAAAAATAGGTGCAAAGTTTTTCTTAATTTTTCTAGAATACCCTAGGAACAAGAGGAAAAACTTCGAATAAATCTAATATATAGTTGGTTTTGAATATTGAGTGAGATTATTTTTAGTCGACATTATGTATTTTTAGCTGAATTATACTAGAATATTTTATTCCATTTTTTATTTGAAAATGAGTCTCGAGTATTTTGGGTGTATATTTTATTTTTTGGTTGAATTAAACGAGAGAATTTTGGGAGTTATTGGGTTTTTTGATTAGCCTATTGGCACCAAATGTATTCATCTAACAACACTGACTAGTGTTTCAGTTATTATTATGAATGCAGTATGGGTACGAGGTTATAACTCATGTATTTCTTCATTCACATGTACAAGTACTTTCTTCCATCTAGCTGGATCTAATTAATTGTCTTTTTGTACCTGGCCAAGTTTTTAGTTTAAAAACCTTATTTGACAATAAGTTGATCCTTCCCAATTATTATTACGTTTATCCGCGTGGTTTTACTAGCTAATTTGTTAACTATATGACCTCCTTTTGTTAACTGGTTGAATCATCTTCAATACTAGTTGTATTATTAGTTACCACTGCTCATTTTGTTATCTGGTTCAATCGTCTTTAATACCAGTTGTATTATTAGCCACTACTGCTCGTTTTGTTAACTGGTTCAATCGTCTTCAATACTAGTTGTATTATTAGCTACTACAGCTCGTTTT
>NW_013669153.1:27152-33122 GCF_000517525.1 Limulus polyphemus
GTTAACTGGTTCGAATCGTCTTCAATACTACTTGTATTATTACTTATCACTGCCCTTTTTGTTAACTGGTTGAATCGTCTTCAATACCAATTGTATTATTAGTTACCACTGCTCGATTTGTTAACTGGTTCAATCGTTTTCAATACTACTTGTATTATTAGTTATCACTGCTCGTTCTGTTAACTGGTTGAATCGTCTTCAATACTACTTGTATTATTAGTTACCACTTCTTGTTTTGTTAACTGGTTGAATCGTCTTCAATACTACTTGTATTATTAGTTACCACTTCTTGTTTTGTTAACTGGTTGAATCGTCTTCAATACTAGTTGTATTATTAGTTACCACTTCTTGTTTTGTTAACTGGTTGAATCGTCTTCAATACTACTTGTATTATTAGTTACCACTTCTTGTTTTGTTAGCTGGTTGAATCGTCTTCAATACTACTTGTATTAATGGTTACCACTGCTCATTTTGTTAACTGGTTAGATTTTCTTCATTGTCAGTTGTTGTTTTTTTAGTTATGACTGACCATTTTGGTATCTGGACTGATTCAGTTCAATAAAACTTTTTTGTTACATATGACTACTCACTTGGGTGGATCGTCTACATTACCAGCTGTTTTGTTAGATTTAACAGCTCACTTGGGTGGATCGTCTACATTACCAGCTGTTTTGTTAGATTTAACAGCTAACTTGGGTGGATCGTCTTCATTACTAGCTGTTTTGTTAGATTTAACAGCTCACTTGGTTTGAATCGTTTTTATTACCAACTGTTTTGTTAGATTTAACTGCTCACTTGGTTTGAATCGTTTTTATTACCAACTGTTTTGTTAGATTTAACTGCTCACTTGGTTGGGATCGTCTTCATTTCTAGATATATTGTTAGATTTAACTGCTCACTTAGTTGGGATCGTCTTCATTTCTAGATATATTATTAGATTTAACTGCTCACTTGGTTGGGATCGTCTTCATTACTTGATGTTTTATTAGATTTAACTGCTCACTTGGTTGAGATCGTCTTCATTACTTGATGTTTTGTTAGGTTTAATTACTCAGTTGTTTGGGTGTTTTTCTTTAATCGTTGTTTTATTGGGTATGACTGTTCCTTCGTCTCTTGGGTGACTTTTCTGAACTTTGTTTGGACATGGCTGATTTTTCATTTATTGTTTTTACATATAAAATATTTAATTGTTCTTTGATAAATAACCACAAATGATGCCTTATTATACGTCCAGGTGTTGTATTAAAGGTTTGTATAGACGGTTTGTTTCTATTTTGTAATAAAAGGTTGTTTCTACTTTTCAGTTAAATAAAAAACTGAACTTTGAAGAAAAATCCGCGAGTCAGTTTTATTGGCCAAACACAGTCTATATGATGTGAAGGTAATGTCATCATTGTACATTTTTTTCAGTTAAGTTTTCTTTATATTTTTCAAATCTTCATTCTGGAATGAATGCTATCTCCTGTCTTTATGAGATTAAAGATTCAGAGCAGCAGAATTGAAAACTACGTACAGTGCTAAACAAATACATCTTATAGTTGTTACGACGACAACAATTATAACAACAACAAAATAGAACAATGTACGACTGAGTGAATGAGGTTGAGGAGATTTTCGACAAACAAAAACTTCATTTCCGGAGTGCTCAAAGGTTCAGCCGCTTCTCGCTTTTCAATCCCCTTCTTACATCTCACTCTAGTGGTCACGATTTATCGACCAGTAGACAAAACTATAACTTTTATGAATTAAGCACACGAATCTAAAAAAACAACAACAAAAAACACAACAACCAAATCAGATATCTTTAAGAACGAATATATTTATATCTATAGCGATAAAAAACAAAACAAATATAGTTCGGTAAATGTGACTTCAAACTTTCTTTTATCAGTGTTAGTTCGTTTGATTTATTTGTTTTTATTCATTAGTTTGCTGTTTTAGTATCTGATCTTTTGAAAAATCACGAGACCGTTATTTTGGTTTTACTGCATATTTTAAGAACTTATTTTTAGGGCTCCAGGTTAAGGACTTCGAGAACGAGAGAGGACAACGACATAAATTTAATGAACCAATACTACTATATATAGTAAATTTTTTCTTCTCTTTTTATTAGAGTAAAACAGTTACTAGTAAGGCATGAAAACAAAGTGGAACGTTTGCCTCAGGTTCTTTCAAGGTTTTCGTCTACGTGTCGGTCACTGATCGCAAGAGGCCAATAACCAATAATTGTTTCAATGTATTTTCACGAGCTTCATATATATATATACTGCCTGTATTTTATGCATGTTTTTTTATTTGTTTCTGATACAACACCCAATAAAGAGAAATAGTGAAAGTTAGATATGTAATATTATTAATAGCAGTTTAAAGACGTTGGTAGGGGGAGCTGCCAAAGAATATTTCAAAAATAGATATTGGATATTCATAAAAATATACATAACGGCATGTTTATTTTATAGGAAGAAATATACATAGTTAATTAAACGTTGACAGAATGCGTCTGTACGAATGGCCTGGTGGTTAGGGCACTCGACTCGCAATTTGCGGGTCGCGTCTTCGATTCACGTCTCCGAACATATTCGCCCTTTCAGCTGTGGAGGCGTTATAATATATGATCAATCCTACTTTTTGTTTATAAAAGAATACCTCAAGAGTTGGCGATGGGTGTTGTTGTTACCTATCCTATAGTCTATCGCTTCTAAATTAGGGACGACTAGAGCATATAATTCTCGAGTAGCTTTGCACGAAATTCCCAAAACAAACAAACAAACAAGCTTTTGTACAAATGTTATGTGTGACTACATGGCAAGTGACTGTTTTTACATATGTTTATATGCCACAAATTGATGGTCTCATGCCAAGCTAACAGAAGCATGTCGTTCAAATCTTACGTGTGACTACATGGCAAGTGATTGTTTTTACATATGTTTATATGCCACAAATTGATGGTCTCATGCCCAAGCTAACAGAAGCATGTCGTTCAAATCTTACGTGTGACTACATGGCAAGTGATTGTTTTTACATATATTATGTTTATTTGCCACAAATTGATGGTCTCATGCCAAGCTAACAGAAGCATGTCGTTCCACCAGATATATCATTGTTTGAAGAACCATAACTTCGTCGTACCGTATTTACTTATGGCCATAAAAATTTGCAACGTAGTAAGTGCACGTGCTTAACCCTAGAAGTGTCGATATTCATTAGTTTTAAACTATATATTCGACAAAGTGCTTGCGGGTCCATTAATTTGTTTAATTACAAAACATGAGTCGCACGTAAGCACACAAGTAAAATAAAACACCAATATCACAGTAATTACTGGTGTGATTTTTTGTCGGTTCTTACAATGGATACTGTAGCAGGTAAAACAAAATTACTCAATACGAAGAAGTTGGCCCTACCGGCAGTGGAAGGTACCAAAACCTCGGAGAATTAATAACGGATATATTGTCCATACATCCGGATACATTACCTACGTTAAACATTTGACTTTCAACATTTGCTGAATTTTATTGATTTTAAGAATTGTGTCATTAAGCTTGAATTCTTATTCTTTGTTACACACTAATTAATTTAAAGTCTCTAAGTATAGGATACATTAATCTCAAACACCAGGTCGTAAGGTATTCTGGGGTAGGTTTGTTTGTTTGTATTTAAGCACAAAGCTACACAATGGGCTATCTGTGCTCTGCCCACCACGGGTATCGAAACCCGGTTTCTAGCAGTATAAGTCCTCAGACATACCGCTGTGCCACTGAGTGGCTCTGGGGGTAGGAGTTGACGTCTCTCCCAGAGTTGTGCATGATCTGAACAAGTAAATTTTATTACACTTCTAATAAACGCTAACCAATTCCTTAACATCTACATCATATCGTGTGAAATAAAGATATTTTCATTTCAAACCAAGATAATGTGTGGTCATTCATATCGCATGCATACCTCCAAGGATTGGTGTATTGAACTGAAGTAGCCAGCTTTATGTTTTTCAGTGTTGCTGTAATCATGTTTTTATTGGTTGATTTTTCTTGTGTGTGTGAAGTAGTGCGTAGTAGTAGTTTACAAAAACATGAGTTACTGTTTTCACAAGATCGAACTGATATGTGGACGTATTTACACAAACACAAGAAATGTTTGTATTAGAATTTACACGCTTCAGAACAAAGTCAAGTAATAAAAACTATTATAGCTTATCACTGACATGTAGTAAACTAATATTTAAAGTATTACACTATATTTGACACCAATTAAGCAGAAACTAGGCTTATCGGTCAGGGTCTCTTTATCTACATTTATATGTATCTATTCTTTACAAAATCTATCTATCTAATTATTCATCAGTCTATCTGTTTTGATATGCATCTGATTACTGATATCTGTTCACATATTTCTCTGATTGACAATCGATCTATTTGTTTGAATATCTATCTATCCATTAGGTGTAAACCAACCATCTCTTTCTTTAGGACAGGAATGGCATGAAGCCATTCATTCCAGGATATCCAGAAGAACCGTGAATAGGAGACTGACCAAATAAGGTTGATTTGCAAGAATGGCTATCTGCAAACCGATATTAACCATAATTCATTGCTGTCACCATGTTACTTGGGCAAAATAGCATGTCAACTTACAGTTAGGACACTGACAACATGTCATCATTTCAGATGAGTCCTGTTTCCGGCTTGTTAAAGCTGATTGCAAGATTCGTGTTCGTCGTTTGCCTGGAGAACAGACGAGTGAACACTGTCTTTCCCACAGGGAACACACAGGAGGTGGTGCAGTACATGTTTGGGTAGCTATTCATCATTTGTGGAAAAACTGCTCTTCATATCCTCCAGGAAAACGTCAATGGCGCCGATCACAATGAGACGATATTTCTGTCATATGTTAGGGCAAGGTTTTGCAATAACTTTGTGTTTTAGTGTGCGTTGTACAGGATCATCTAGACCAGGAGGACATTACAAGACTGACATGGCCAGCAAAGTATACAGATTGTGATTCCATTGAGAACTGTTGAGCAGAACTGCACCGGAAAATTGCTATCCATAACCCCAAACCAGCTACTGTACGTGAGTCGCAGCGCCTTCTAGTGACAATTTGGGATGAAATCACGGTGTATTAGATCAATAACCTCATCGACAGTATGCCACCTCACCTTACGGAGGTTATTAAAGTAGGAGGAGGGCCAACCAAGTACTGAATGTTTAATATGAACTGATATAAGGTTACAGATGCTATATATATAATAATTTAATGCTATATTTTGTCATTATATATATTTTAGTGAGGTTTTATTGTGATAAGTAAAATTCTGAATTACACATCTTTCTACAGGTGTCTGATAAAATTGTTTGCTGTTCTAATAAATCGTTCATGATGTCCATAGAACCTGTCTCATTATACAAATTACACATCTATTCAAGTTGATGCAACAAAAATAATTAGGTTGGTGATGGTTTGCAGTCCTAACTTTCACCCTGTTATTAAGTAACAATACAGTTCAGCATTCAAAAGCTTTTGACCAGAAACATTGTGATGTTTACCAAAGCAACACAGTAAGGTGTCACGGGTAGAATCCTGTTTGTGTGACATGATTTACTCACGAAGGTATCTAAGTTTTCTTTCTCACCATTAAACAGTGAAACTGCCTGTGACTTTGGAAAAAAAAAGGTGTTACTTTTAAAGGAGGTGAATGACCTTTAAAAACTAGATTTCAAGAGAATGATGTTCAATTACAGAACAACAGAAAAGGCAGTTTTACATGGTCTCAAGCACTTGCTGGTCGTTTCGTAGCATGAAGTCACGTTGATAATACGCGTCGATATATTTACTACATTGTTATGGCTAAGACAGATGAATTAAAACATAAAATATTTAACAGGTGTCACACATTATATTTACAATTAGTGTAACCATAGTGAAACATTATCTTAAAAACATAAAGGTAACAACTCTTACTTTGGTCTCTCC
>NW_013669153.1:33884-36190 GCF_000517525.1 Limulus polyphemus
TATTTCCCCTAAAAAATCGTTCAGGTATTTACTGACTGGGATAGGAATACATGCTTTTATTTCCCACAAAATAACGTATAGGTATTTACTGACTGGGACAGGAATACATGCTTTTATTTCCCCTAAAAAATCGTTCAGGTATTTACTGACTGGGATAGGAATACATGCTTTTATTTCCCACAAAATAACGTATAGGTATTTACTGACTGGGACAGGAATACATGCTTTTATTTCCCCTAAAAAATCGTTCAGGTATTTACTGACTGGGATAGGAATACATGCTTTTATTTCCCACAAAATAACGTATAGGTATTTACTGACTGGGACAGGAATACATGCTTTTATTTCCCATAAAAAATCGTTATCCATTAAGGTTCACACCTAAACTTCAATTCATCTCCTGCAACTATACTTTAATAAAGAATGACAACAATAACAATAAGACCACTGGGTGGTGATAAGTAAAACTTAAAATTATTTATTGAGGTTGGAATTCCACCCTCATAACGGTCATACAACTATGGAACAGTTTAATAAAACGTAAGATGAATGGACTCAGCCTCTTATATTATGGGAACAGTGTAATAAAACGTAAGATGAATGGACTCAGCCTCTTATATTATGGGAACAGTGTAATAAAACGTAAGATGAATGGACTCAACCTCTTATATTATGGGAACAATTCACTGATAAGTAGGATTAGCCAAAGAAGTGTGGAGGGAGTGCTGGTAAGTTGCTGTCTTCCCTCTTGTCTATCAATTCACTGATAGGTTAGAGTAGCCCAAGAAGTGTGGAGAGAGTGCTGATAACTTGCTGTCTTCCCTCTAGTCTATCAATTTACTGATAAGTTAGATTAGCCCAAGAAATTGTCCCAGTCAGTAAATACCTAAACGATTTGTTATGGGAAATAAAAGCATGTATTCCTGTCCTATTCAATAAATACCTAAACGATTTTTTTATTGGAAATAAAAGCATGTATTCCTGTCCCAGTCAGTAAATACCGAAACGATTTTTTATTGGAAATAAAAGCACGTATTCCTGTCCCAGTAAGTAAATACCTAAACGATTTTTTTGTGGGAAATAAAAACAAGTATTCCTGTCCCAGTCAGTAAATACATAAACGATTTTTTATTGTTACCAGCCCAACCGTTTGACCAAAATAATTTCGAAAAGTTTGGTTTGTTTCGGATGTTCGGTTGGTTAGCGGTAAATTTACGGAATTATAACACTAAAATCCGGTGTTCGATTCCCAGCGGTGGACAGAGAACAGATAAACCATTGTGTAGCTAGGCACTAAAACAACAACAACACCAACAACAGCTGCACAAAGGCTGTCTGCGTCCATAAATTTAAATTGATAGACTAGAGGGAAGACAGCAATTTACCAGCACTCTCTCCACACTTCTTGGGCTACTCTAACTTATCAGTGAATTGATAGACTAGAGGGAAGACAGCAAGTTACCAGCACTCTCTCCACACTTCTTGGGCTACTCTAACCTATCAGTGAATTGATAGACTAGAGGGAAGACAACAAGTTACCAGCACTCCCTCCACACTTCTTTGGCTAATCCTACTTATCAGTGAATTGATAGACTAGAGGAAAGACAGCAAGTTACCAGCACTCTCTCCACACTTTTTGGGCTACTCTAACCTATCAGTGAATTGATAGACAAGAGGGAAGACAGCAACTTACCAGCACTCCCTCCACACTTCTTTGGCTAATCCTACTTATCAGTGAATTGATAGACTAGAGGAAAGACAGCAACTTACCAGCACTCTCTCCACATTTCTTGGGCTAATCTAACTTATCAGTGAATTGATAGACTAGAGGGAAGACAGCAAGTTACCAGCACTCTCTCCACAGAATACATTCTTTTATTTCCCACAAAAAACGTTTAGGTATTTACTGACTGGGACAGGAATACATGCTTTTATTTCCCACAAAACATCGTTTAGGTGTTTAGTGACTGGGACAGGAATATATGCTTTTATTTCCCACAAAACATCGTTTAGGTATTTACTGACTGGGACAGGAATACATGCTTTTATTTCCCACAAAAAATCGTTTAGGTGTTTACTGACTGGGACAGAAAGACATGCTTTTATTTCCCATAAAAAATCGTTATCCATTAAAGTTCACACCTAAACTTCAATTCATCTCCTGCAACTATACTTTAATAAAGAATGACAACAATAACAATAAGACCACTGGGTGGTGATAAGTAAAACTTAAAATTATTTATTGAGGTAGGAATTCCACCCTCATAACGGTCATACAACTATGGAACAGTTTAATAAAACGTAAG
>NW_013669153.1:37091-43727 GCF_000517525.1 Limulus polyphemus
CTTTATTTATAGTATATTTTTATAATACTTTACAATCATCTCGACCGCTACTCTCTATTTATAGTATATTTTTATAATACTTTACAATCATCTCGACCGCTACTCTTTATTTATAGTATATTTTTATAATACTTTACAATCATCTCGACCGCTACTCTTCTATTTATAGTATATTTTTATAATACTTTACAATCATTTCATCCGCTACTGTCTATTTATAGTATATTTTTATAATACTTTACAATCATCTCGACCGCTACTCTTTATTTATAGTATATTTTCGATTAAACTCTTCTTAGTCAGTATTGGAACGAATTCATAACACAATAAAAATACACTGCACGTCATGTTGATATTTATATTATGTTAAATCAAAATATTTACTGTTGTACTCGTGTCTGTTCTTTTGTTAAGATCTTGAACACAGTTCTTAATATAATAGCAAGCTTCGGCTACTTGCTTCTAATTTATGCGTCACCTCAACGACTCCTGACATATTTAAGCAATTCAGGTGAGTAAAAAATAATCTTGCAGAAAAGTAGAACATGCCATCTGTTGATCTGATGTTTTCTTACTCTAAATGCTTACTGAGCACGAGGCTAGGTCAGGGACAGAATGTGTAAGGAGAGCAGACTAGGTGGCGCTCCAGTCGAGTGACCATACTTTAACTCTTGTCAGTAAATCAGACAGTTCAGTAGAGAAATAAGAGGAGAAGGATCAACATAGAGGAACCAAGATGAAAGTGTGCTTTATATTAGTGCTTCTTGTAGGAGCCGGTAGGGGGAGCAGCTTTTTTAATATTCTTACTTTAGCTTCTTAGAATATGTTCTAGTAGCCTTTATCACAAATAATAGCTAATTCGTACTTTGTTTCGATATTTTAACTCTAACTTGCATTTTTAGAGTACCTTAGAACATTGTTCTTCTATGATAAATAAATTAGCCTTAAGTAAAATTTAGGTAGTTTTTATTGTACTCATCTGATAACTACTGAAAATAGCGTGAAATATTATAAACAATTAAATACAATTACGTTGTTCTTTATACTTTCCAAGTATATTCTGTCGCTCAGAGCGCACTGGATCCAAATGAACCTCTTATGAGGAGAAAAGTCACGTACTTAAACTCGTATAAAACCATAACAGTCACTTTTATGTTAAAATATTATTCTAGTGACGTTAGTTGGTTAGCTGTTAAAATACTTCTGAAATGTTATTCTAGTGACGTTAATTGGTTGGACTGTTCTAGTAGTTAGCTGTTAAAATACTTAACGTCACTAGAATAACATTTCAGAACTACTAGGACAGTCCAACCAATTAGCGTTTCAGACTGTGAATCTGCGGGTTCACGGCTCGCGTTTCATTGTCTCTCGGCATTTTGGGGCCGTGGGTGCGTTATAAGAATGACGATTAACTCCCACTATTTGATTAGAATGGCCCGAGAGTTTTTACTAGCTGTCTTTCCTTTAGACTATCATTTCAAAATTAGTGACGGTTTGTGCAGATATTTTTTTGTGTAACTTTGCAGAAATATTTGTGCTTGAGTCGTAAACATATGTAAAGAAAATTCTTTAATTTTTTTTTACAGAGGAGCTATTTGAAAGTAAACATTATATACAAGGTTTAAATATTATTTAATCTGTGTTTAGCAGTGAAAATTCAATTACAAAGTTTAGTGACAGAGAATTAATGTTGTGTATTGAATATAGGCTTAATGATTTCAGTAATGTATTAGAAATTGTTTGAAAACTAAATAATACATTAGACATTGTTTGAAACTGAATAATGTATCAGACATTGTTTGAAAACTGAATAATGTATTATACAATGTTTGAAACTGAATAATGTATCAGACATTGTTTGAAAACTGAATAATGTATTAGACATTGATTGAAACTGAATAATGTATCAGACATTGTTTGAAAACTAAATAATACGTTAGACTTTGCTTGAAAACTGAATAATGTATCAGACTTTGTATGAAAACTGAATAATGTGTCAGACATTGTTTGAAATCTGAATAATGTATCAGACATTGTTTGAAAACGATACGTTACATCACTTTGATTTACCGTTCAGAAACTTAAAGTGACTTAGATTATTCTAATCGGTGGGATCATCTATCCTTACCTTTTTTTTATGAGCCAGGCGTGACTTAGTGGTTAGCTTTCCGGACTGTGAATACAGATTTCATGCTTCGCAACCTGTTGCTGCAAAATCACGCTCTAAACTTTGCGGTCGAGCGAGCGTTATAAGAGTGACTGTCAAATACCATTGTTCGTAAAGTAGTCCAAGAGTTGGAGGTGGATGCTATTGATTAGTTACTTTTCCCTCTAGTCTGTCACTTCAAAATTAGGGACAGCTAGGGTATACAAACTCTTGTGTAGTTTGAACAAATATACAAAGCAACCAAACAAATCATCAACTGAGAAATTGTTATACAAATTTTGAATCGCTGTTCTAAGGGATAGCTAGGATATACAAACTCCGGTGTAGTTTGAACAAATATACCAAAATTTGTATAACAATTTCTCAGTTGATGATTTGTTTGGTTGCTTTAGTCGCTGTTCTATGGTCACTTTCAATCATATTATAGAATGTTATAAACAGATGCTTTATTATTTCTTTTCCATTTATAATATTTTTTTCTCTTGAAAACTGGCATTCAAAAGTTAATCCTACCTTAAAGAAAAGTGTTAATTACCTTAAATAACAAATTTACAACAATTATATCTGTCTTTAATTATTATATAATGTTATCAAAACCCGAATTGTTTCATGTTATGGTCGATGATGTGGGTTTCTTTTCCGTCCCTAATTTTGAACAGATCTACTATAAGGAAGATAACTAGACAACGGCACCCATTATCTTCTAATCAAATAAGGGGATTTGACTGTCACTCTCATAACACACCAATACTAAAAACAAAACAAAAAACCCCCAACAACTGGGTATTGCATTCTTCGAAGGCGTCGCTTTATCTCGAGCCGAATTACTTCAGAAACCCCATAAACTTTATTTCTTATATTAAGCCATGAGAAATGTTCCTGAAGCTCACTTAAATCTGATAACGTCATCTGCACTCTCATTCCCGAGGCTATCGGAAATGTGATCATAAATACTTGGTTGTTAAACCTAATCTGGGTCACACGCCCAATCACTGAAACCAGTTAGGAGTGATGTAATAAGTAGGAAAGGTGCCTTACACCTTGGTACAACAAACCAGGCCTATGGCATCTAAAGCATGAATTAATAAGTTACATTTTTTTAGTACAAACTTTCTTTAGTCTGAGCATTAGGCTCAGTTCTAAATATTTCAATATTTGTCCGATTATATATTTATTATCCTGTCTTGCTGTTTTCTCAAATGTTAGCTTCGAATTAACAGCTGCTCGACTGGGTCCTTATCCTACATAAGACAATACCATGCTATAGTTACAGTTAAACACGAACAATACCACGCTATAGTTACAGTTAAACACGTACAATACGACGCAATAGTTACAGTTAAACAGGTGTAGTGATCATTGAAACGATTCCTTGGAATCATTTTGTTTAATGAACTTACAACACGGTTCTACCACCGTATCGTGTTAAGTTTGGAATCATTTTGTTTAATGAACTTACAACACGGTTCTACCACCGTATCGTGTTAAGTTTGGAATCATTTTGTTTAATGAACTTAATACATGGTTCTACCATCGTATCGTGTTAAGTTTGGAATCATTTACGTTAATGAACTTACAACACGGTTCTACCACCGTATCGTGTTAAGTTTGGAATCATTTACTACCATCGTATCGTGTTAAGTTTGGAATCATTTACTTTAATGAACTTACAACACGGTTCTACCATCGTATCGTGTTAAGTTTGGAATCATTTACTTTAATGTACTTACAACACGGTTCTACCATCGTATCGTGTTAAGTTTGGAATCATTTACTTTAATGAACTTACAACACGGTTCTACCATCGTATCGTGTTAAGGTGACCAAGTAAACTGCAATATCTCATGTAGAAATGTCGATAATTCGGCCAATAATCGCACCGTAAATAAGATACTGCATGAAAGAAAAACGTCTATTCGAAAGGTACTTATGAGCGTCTTTATTCGAACGTTAACATGTTCCTCGAATGAACCAAAGTAGGTAAAAACTGTCAATAAAAGAATGAAGAATAAATACAAAACAATGCAACGTTGTGTGGTGAAGCGAAGTAAGATGTAATGGATTGAAAGCACTTGGTACCACTTTAGGTTTAATGAAATAATTAAACTGTACTATAGATGTGACATTGTTTGTTTGAAAGCCGGTACCATGCTTGGTACCACTTTAGGTTTATGAAATAATTAAACTGTACTATACATGTGACATTGTTTGTGCAATGTTACACGAGGACTGCCTGCGCTAGTCGTCCCTAATTATGAGCTGATAGACAGAGGAAAAGCAGCTGGTCAACAGTTATCTGATCGAATAGTGAAATTTCACCGTCACTCTTATATTGCGGCGCACGTTTCCTGTGGCAACGGGGTGTGAACAACAAATCCTAGCATTCACTGTCCGGGCACGTTCGACTCTGTTTCACATTGAATTGTAGATGTCTTGAAATTACTTTTTATCATAGCCTCGTACAATTTTTATATAATTTCCCCATGGACAGAACGCGCTAAAGACACGAGGTGACAAAGGTTACGACGTAACTGAAATAGCAAAATATCACTTATTAAGTTTTCCTCTTACACACCTCTGTAACTTAAAGTTCTCTAGAAATCGTCGCAGGTTGCAATGTTCTATAGCTAGTTTCTCAGTACTTTTTTACAGAAAATGTTGATTAATATCATCTTTACAAAAATCAGATGAGTTTTCTCGAATTTCTGTAGACCAAAACCAAAACCCATCTAGAATATTAGGAATTTTTCAGAAAACAGCATTTTTTAGAGGTGAAACTAATAAACTTACTTTTTTTGACAATAAGTAAACTTTCCACGAAAGAAGGATATGTTTAAATATTGTTAGGTCAGTTTGAGCCCAACCTCACTGTTAGATATAGTCCTAACTGTTTGAAACAACTGCAATACGTCGGTGATGCTCAGATTAATTAAAAAGCCATTAAGCATGAACTATGTTGAATTTAACAGAGGATTGGAAACCGCTAAATATTAGTAATGTTTGATTCAATAGATGATTAAAAACTACTGAGCATTAAACGTGTCCTCTGGATGTCAGCAGTGAGTTTCTGGACTTACAATGCTAAAATTCGAAGTTCGATTCTCCGTGGTGGACAGAGTGCTAATATCCAATTGTGTAGTTTTGCACTAAAAAACAACAACATCTACCTTAATCGGTTAAAGTTAATAGGTGATTAAAGATTAACAACCATTAGTATTAACCACATTTAATTTGTTTGATGTGTTTAAACATTTATAAGTTTGACTCTACTATGTTGTACAATAAATATACAAGTGAAAATCAATGCTCTGGTGTCACTGCCGTACAAAAATGAAATATTTCTCTAGGAAACTAATGTAAGTTTATCTTGCGTACTTAAAGCGCGAGTCCGAGAAGGGTATTGTTCAGTTGAGGCATTGTGGGATATGGTTTGAAGTGGTTCCTTGCAGTTTTAAGCTTTCATTGAAGGATTAACCCTGGCGCTGATTCTCAGAACATGTGATGTCTTTAATATTATTAAACTCCGTTTAATTTGGAAAAGCACATATGTAGTAAATGTTATGAAGTGGACTAAGAAAGAAAGTTTTCATGACCTTTAGTATTATTTGTTAAGAGCAAACTAAGTCCATTCGATGTAGAGGTCAGTGCTGGCTCCAGCGAGATGGGTTTTGCAAAGTGTTCAACACTGTGGTTTCCGTTTTAAAGGTGGGAAAGTCTGGAGATATGTTATCCAGTCGCAGTTGATTTGGCAGAGTTTTGATTTTTCTCTTCAGATCATAACTGAAATGCCATCGATCTACTCCGCCAATCATACGAGTTGACACATAATATTTTCGATCTATATTATAAAAGTATAATAACAAGTTTCTGTGGCTAATCACAAAGCAACTTCCTCTCTGGTAATTACCATGTCTGTTCAGTGCGCATGCACGGTATAAAGTTATGACTTCCTACATCAGAGGCTCCCAACATTTCTCAGCACACAGCCCCCTCCCTCCCCACGTCCTTAGAATGTTCTGCATCCTGATCAAGAACCCCCACCCAATGAGCATATACATACTGAGTACTTTAATAGTGTTGTGTATTTTCTACGCTCCCAGTTTGGAAACCTCTGTCACATATACCAATTTCTTGATTGAACAGCTGCTGAGAGGCCACGTGCACAGCCACTTTCAGTTGTTTACAAAACATCGTATGGATGTCATACATTATACACAACAGCATCCCCTTATATAGATGACATACATTATACACAACAACATCCCCTTATATAGATGACATACATTATACACAACAGCATCCCCTTATATAGATGATATACATTATACACAACAACATCCCCTTATATAGATGACATACATTATACACAACAACATCTCCTTATATAGATGACATACATTATACACAACAACATCCCCTTATATAGATGACATACATTATACACAACAGCATCCCCTTATATAGATGAT
>NW_013669153.1:44555-46962 GCF_000517525.1 Limulus polyphemus
AAACATAATAGGACTAGTTAATAACGCAATAAAATTCGACACACACTCCCTCTCCTGAATAAAAACATAATAGGACTAGTTAATAACGCAATAAAATTCGACACACACTCCCTCTCCTGAATAAAAACATAATAGGACTAGTTAATAACGCAATAAAATTCAACACACACACTCTTTCAAAACATAATTTAACTTATGACGTCATTTAGTATGTCAGCATACATACGTATGTTAAAGTGTGAATTTGAGATGTAAAATGGGTTCAGGTATGATCTAGTGATTAGTATGTTCGGACAGTGCATCCGTTGATTCATGGTTTACGTTCCGTTGTCTCAAAAACGTGCTCCACACTGTGGGGCTACGAGTACACTGTAAGAGTGACAGTCAAATCCCATTATTCGGTTAGTAAAGAGTAGACCAAGAGTTGGCGATGGGTGCTGTTGATTAGCTGCCTTCATTTTTATCTATCAGTTCAAAATTAGGGACAATATAACTCTTGTGTAGCCTTTACGATCAAATTAAAACAAACAGGTCAAGAAGTTAACGGTGCAAAGTATGACCTAGTTATCGAACGTAACAATGAACCACTCCAAGAATCTAGCAATGTAACTTCGTGTATGATTTTACTTGTTCGTGTTGTTAAGCCTGAATTAATGTGTTACGCCTTACTTAAAGTGTTGAACGTTCTTCTGTTAACAAAACTGCAATAAGATTTTTTTTTTAGGTTTTTGATTCTCATTATTTAAAAATAAAAATATATGTTAAAATTATGCACTGCCTTTACGTTTACGCCCATAACACACCCGTATAACTTGTTTTGGATTGCTAAAGTTTTTCAAGATTTAGGTCAATTCTGAATGTAAAGACTAAAACATATTTAACATAACTAATCATTTATTTCTTCACAAATAAAATACTTGTTAGAGAAAAAAATGACACCTACCATCCACGTGTATCTGATACAATAATTTTGAAAATATTATTATCTAAAAATTATTGGCCCCTAATGGCTCGTTGATAAGCGTGAGAGCTTATAACCCTGAAATTTGTGATTTCGATCCCTGCAGTGGGCAAAGCTCAGATGGCTTATTCGGCAGCTTTGGTCTTAAACAAACAAACAAAAAACAAATAGAAATAACTGGCCGGATAGTTTATAACACTAAAGTTCTGGGTTCGATCCTTGGAATGTAAACATAACAGAGAGTCCACTATACCGCTAACAGAAATTACTAGAGAACAACACACATATACTTGTCAACCTTTCCCTTTATATGTAGAAGTACTCCCAGTAATGTAACTTCTTTTACGATTCTATTTATACGTGTTGTTAGGCCTGAATTAGTGTGCTAAGCCTTATGTTGAGTGTTGTTCTTCTATTAGCCTGATTATACTATAAAATAGTTAGATCTTCATAATGATTTTTCATATCTGTTTCATTAAGACAGCGAAATGTAACAATAAATACTTGTGTTTATTTGTTTTCGACATTCGCCCAAAATTACACAAGACTAACCGTCATTAATTTTAAACTAAGAGACTAAAACACCCACCGTCAACTCTTGAGTTACTCAAATCAAATAGTGAGATTTCACTGTCTCTCTTATAACATATCCACAACCCCAAAGTGTAGAGATCGAATTTTATTTTATTTTTGAGGCAACAGGGCGCAAGCCATAGATCCTCATATTCACTGTCTGCCACGCTAACCACTGGGTCACGCCCGGTTCTAGTAAGAAAACTGAGCCATGTAAAAGAATACTTTTGTTTCTACTTCAGTTGAAAAAAAAAGTTCATAAAACGTATGATGATTAGCAATTTGGTTTTGATGAAATTTAGTACAAATGGTTTTAATACTGGATTTTCTTAATTATCATCCTCAACCTATACCACCAAATTCTGGAAATATTGTTACGTCTCTGGTCGTTAGTTAATTTCCCGTATAATTTCTTTCCCATGAAACTTTAGGGACACAAGTCCTTTCTTAAATAAAACTGATATATTCTTTATGAATAAAACTTTTCAATACACTTAATTTCCACAATCACGCTATAACAAACGCTATAATTCACAACGAACGACTCGCGTGCTCGACTCAATCGTCAGTCTCTCTCTCTCTGTCTGCAGTTCAATTACATTGTTGCCGTCAGTTTTTGCGGTCTTATATGCAAGAATACCGTACATCTAGTAAACACTCGAGGCTTCAAGAAGGGACATGAATTTTCTAGAAGCGCATGACACGTATCACACATATCAGATTTCTACGGGAGTGAAAATTAAGACGAAATCGAATTCGTAAATTAATTCAGTTATCGAGATAAGTACAACGAAGTATGTTAATAACGTTTGGTATATGTTAATATAGGGTAAATACTACAGTATGGTATATGGCAACCTAGGGTAAATACTA
>NW_013669153.1:47931-60154 GCF_000517525.1 Limulus polyphemus
AAATACTACAGTTTGGTATATGTCAACCTAGGGTAAATACTACAGTTTGGTATATGTCAACCTAGGGTAAATACTACAGTTTGGTATATGTCAACCTAGGGTAAATACTACAGTATGGTATATGTCAACCTAAGGTAAATACTACAGTTTGGTATATGTCAACCTATGGTAAATACTACAGTTTGGTATATGTCAACCTAGGGTAAATACTATAGTATGGTATATGTCAACCTATGGTAAATACTACAGTTTGGTATATGTCAATCTAGGGTAAATAATACAGTATGGTATATGTCAACCTAGGGTAAATACTACAGTTTGGTATATGTCAACCTACGGTAAATACTACAGTATGGTATATGTCAACCTACGGTAAATACTACAGTATGGTATATGTCAACCTATGGTAAATACTACAGTATGGTATATGTCAACCTAGGGTAAATACTACAGTATGGTATATGTCAACCTAGGGTAAATACCACAGTTTGGTATATGTCAACCTACGGTAAATACTACAGTTTGGTATATGTCAACCTACGATAAATACTACAGTTTGGTATATGTCAACCTACGGTAAATACTACAGTTTGGTATATGTCAACCTACGGTAAATTCTACAGTATGGTTTGTCAAGTTCATATCGATAATGTTCGAACCCATGTATTGAATACTGAAATGTGGTTTGCCACGTTCGTAAGCAGAACACTAAGTTGATAAGGTTTGATAAAAAAAATGAACCTATGCTGGAAATGTATCTTGAACCTATATATTTGCATTATTTTGTGAGGTAGTGACAAAAAATTGTTATTGATACCAAGGGTTGAATTATTTGGATTTAAATATACACAACCTAGGATATATTTATATATATTAGCTAATGTCAGACTATAATCTGTAGGCCAGGTATGGTGATCCAACAATCCTTTGTATTAAATAAATGCTGAAGATAAATTAGGGTTAAGATGAAATTTCACTGTATCTACAGGGACATTTTTTTCTCCAAAATGGAAACAAACGTATACTAAGATATATATTGTGATTAACTTCACTTGTTCAAATTCTGCAGAGATGATCTACTAATCACAGTTCATAGTTTTTTCTAGTAAACTCGAGTCAAATGCGGAAATATCATTGTAATTCGAACAACTTAAGAATGTAATATAGATAAGTAGTTATTTGTTTTTTTTATTAAAAATTAATAGTTTGATAATGTTTCGTCTTTAAACCTTTGATAAGTAATTAACAAGAAATGTCATGTTTCAGTTTTTGCCCAACAAAGGACAAGTCCACAGGGTACTAAAAATGATAATGAATATGAGTATTACTACGATTACGAATACGATGATGAGCCTGTGACTAACACAAGGACCACTTCAGCTCGTCAGACTCCTTCCACGCGAGTCCAGGCAGCCCCTGCAAGAGCTCAAACTCCATCTCGTCGTCAGCAGGGTGTTACTGCTCCATCTCCACCTCAAAAACAGCAGCCTGCTGCTCAGGGCCCTCCAAGGAGATCTGGCCACGGGCGCAAGAAGAACGATGTGTCGACCCCCATTCAAACGAGTGAGGTGTTTAACTGTCCCGAATACTACGGATTTTTCCCCCATCCCAGAAACTGCGACAGATATTGGTCATGTGACAATGGAACCGCCACGCTCAAGGTCTGCGGTAACGGTCTGGTGTTTGATCCCAGTGATAAGCTCACAGAAAATTGTGCCTATGCCTTTACAGTCAATTGTGGAGACAGGGTTGATGTTGGTGAGAGTTTATGTTATTTTAAATTATTCCACTCTACATACTTCGATATTATATGTAATGAACCAATATTTAGAATAGCCAAGCACAACAGAAAGCCAAATATGTCAATTGCTTTGTTGGATGGTCATGTATCTGTTATGATTATTTGGATGATTTAAAAAGCGGAAACATTTGCTAAAAGCGTAGAAAACAAAACAATTAAACCAGTTTTTTTTTATGTAGTTCTTATATTGATAATTAGGCGCAGCTTCCTGAATTCTGAATTACTGTGGTTAAAAACCCGAGAATTAATTCATTTTCTATAGTAAAATATACTAAACACCTTGTTCTATATCTTAAATAATGTCTGGCCTTTTCCTACCTGCTCTCTCTTTGTAATAAGTAAGGAACTGGCCTTTTCCTACCTGCTCTCTTCGTAATAAGTAAATAACTGGCCTTTTACCTGCCCTCTTTGTAATAAGTAAGGAACTGGCCTTTTACCTGCTCTCTTCGTAATAAGTAAGGGACTGTTCTTTTACCTGCTTTCTTCGTAATAAGTAAGGGACTGTTCTTTTACCTGCTCTCTTCGTAATAAGTAAATAACTGGCATTTTACCTGCTCTCTTCGTACTAAGTAAGGAACTGGCCTTTTACCTGTTCGTTTCGTAATTAGAATCTAGATTTTTTCGTCATGTTCCTTTCCTAACTAACATCATCTAGCCTTTTCTGGTTTAATCATGTTTTAAGTGAGACGAAATTTGTTTGTTCTTTAGTTTTTAAATTTAGCTGCGACATTTTCTCCCTGTTTTATTCCTGGTTAAGGTGCGGTCTTTTATTGACGTATGTTATTTCTAACTAAGCTGCGTCCTTTTCTGGCCTAAACATTTCCTAAATTCAATGGAAGCCTTCTCTTCTCATATCCATGTTGTGGTATTTTCTGGTCTATTCTATTGGTAATTAAATGGAACTTTTTCTGGCCAGTACTATCTAAGCTGCAACGATTTTCACCTCATTCCTTTCCTAACTAAGCTGTGGCCTATTCTCTTTCTACCTCAACTATGTCCCTTTCTGGCCTATTCTGTTGCTAAGCTGTAGCCTTTCATCCAGCCTTGTTCTGTTTTCAGTCAAGATGTGGCCTTTTCTAGCCTTTTATGTTTATGAATGTTATCTGTATAGATTTTGTTTTATTTTAATGAATTGCAATAGTTATCATCAATGGTTAAATTACAGAATAGTGTGAACTGATCCATTACGAACTTAAACAGTTAAATGTACAATGTTTCTACGTAAACTCTGGTATGTTTCTTGAACTTTGAAACGGTTAGTAGTACTTTCCATCATACCCAGTCAAAGAACTTGAAATAATGATTAATCGTGTTAACTTTTCTTGAAGTTTTTAGCAGCTGATTAGAAGCATGTCCGCATCTGAAAACCTAGGACTCTAAAATCTGAGAGGTATTAATATTTTCAGATGGGCTAAATAGCCGACTCAGATATTCTTATGGTCCAGGTACACTCATCTTTAATTTTGAACAACTGATCAGAGGGAAGGTAGCTAATCAGGATTAACTGAAACTTTTATAACGTACCAACAGCTAAAAGTACAGACCCCCCCCCCCCCAGTGGCACAGCGGTATGTCTGCGGAGTTATACTGCTAGAAACCGGGTTTCGATACCCGTGGTGGGCAGAGAACAGATAGTCTTTTGTGTAGCTTCGTGCTTAATCACAAACACCAACAACAAAAGTACAGAACGTGTTCATCAATATCGCTGCGCGAACTTTAGACCTTTTGATTCGCATAGTCCGGACAAAAAATACGAACGCTCTTGGCTCTATAGATAGTATTATATTTATATTTTCGTATGTTCGTAGACATAAGAATATAGTAACTGACTCCAACGAATCACAATCCATAACACTACAGGGTTCACATGCTCACGCGACTTAGTTTTGAGAAAAACCAAGTAGTATTATATTTTAACAGCCCCCGCTCCCGAGCCAGGGGGGCATTTTTGTTGAACAAAAACTACCAAATCCAGTTTTTCTTAATTTGAACTGAAATTTTTTGTACATTTTTATTGGCTATATAGAAGGCATTTTCCGCATTCTGTTAGCGCTGAGGCTGGGAAAATTGATTTGAAGTGGTAAGGTGACTGAAATCCGTTAGTGCATCACGAGCTTAAGGGTCAAGTACAAGAAACATGGAAATCTCCAAATAACACACAGATGTATTCAGAAACCGCTTCGAACCACCTTGGTAGATATTGTGTAGTAAGCCGAGTACAATAGTATGCCTGTAGCTGCTTTCAAAGTGTTCCTGTCTACTCATGCAACTGCTGATTATCGTGATGCTTCGACCTTCCCTACCGAATCGCAAGTGAAATCGTTTGCTTCTCAACTGAAAGCTAAACATAAATAGGTGATAGCGGAAACATAAAAGGTTGGCAATTGCTTAATTAATGATACTGAGAATGTGGCTTTATTGATATATACTGAATTTACTCCCAGCGGGGAGACTTTAGTACCAGCTAGTATGGAGACTTGAGGATGATTTATTTCACTTTAAAATTTATCAATTAATAAACGAAAACTTGTCTCAAAAAGTTACGACCAAAACCGCCCCCTCGGGGGTATCCGGACCGAACTTACTTTTAATATCCAACAAACTGCAGTGTAAAGACATCCCCTGGATCCGAAAGGACGTGTTAAATGTTGTACGTATCTTCGTGTGTTGTTTTTTTTTTTAACTTTCTCTAGAATGGGTAATTGAGCCAATATTAGCTTGATCAAAGATTCTATAGAACGTTGGTAATACAGTATTTTCTCTCACATACAGAACCTCCAATAAGTACCCCACATTGCCCTCGTCTTTACGGTGTCTTCGGGGATTCCAAGAGCTGCCGAGTGTTCTATTCCTGTTGGAACGGCGAGGCTTCCCGCTACGAGTGCCCCCCAGGACTAGCCTACGACTCTGATCAGAGAGTATGTGTTTGGGCCGACAAGGTGCATAACTGTGGTCAACAAGGTAGGAATATTTGACAGAAATGGTTCACAACAAAATCCCAATTTAAGTTTAGAGGTTCCCCAATGGCACAGCGGTATGTCTGCGGCCTTACAACTCTAGAAACCAGGTTTCGATACTCGTGGTGGGCAGAGCACACTTAGCCCATTGTGCTTAACTTCAAACAAACTTAAATTTAGTGAACTAACCCGCAATCTTTACCTAAACCAAATTTAAACTAATGCGAAAAAGAAGAAATTCATAGTCTTAAGAGATATGTTAAAGTTTTCACCAAACTAATTAATAGATATGATAAAGTTTTTACCAAACTAATTAATAGATATGTTAAAGTTTTCACCAAACTAATTAATAGATATGTTAAAGTTTTTACTAAACTAATTAATAGATATGTTAAAGTTTTTACCAAACTAATTAATAGATATGTTAAAGTTTTTACCAAACTAATTAATAGATATGTTCAAGTTTTTACTAAACTAATTAATAGATATGTTAAAAGTTTTTACCAAACTAATTAATAGATATGTTAAAAGTTTTTACTAAACTACTTACTAGAAATGTTAACGTGTTAGTAAAAAGTATTTACTAAGCTAATTTAAAGTAAACATGTTATAACAAATGTAATAATAATGTGTGTTTAACGTCGGCAGAGATAGCAGAGGGTTTTGTGTGCCCAGACCCCTTTGAAATTGCTGAACAACCAGGAGTTTACACACGTCATGCCCATCCAACTGATTGTAGATATTTCTTCGTCTGTATTGACGGTGATGCCAGGTCCTATGGATGTAGTTTAGGATCCGTATTCAATGCCAAGACCCTACAGTGTGAAGACCCTGAATACGTAACAGGATGGTAAGTTTGTTTGTTTTTTTATTCACACACACAAAAGGATAAAAACTATTTGCGCATAGTTGTATCTAATTTGGAATGGATATGTAAAAGGAAAGGCAGGTAGTCAACAACTCAGTGGGCTACTTTTATCTCACCAAATAGTGGGATTTGACTGGCACCCTTATAACGGCAAAAATAGTGTGAATTGACTGTCACTCTTTTAGTGCACCCACATCTGAAAGTAGCACACGTTTTGAATCATCAGTGCGATACGTTAACGACTAGGTTACACTTGGGCCATGATTAGTGTTGACATTATATATTTCATTAAATTATTCTATAAATGAGGATTTTTTTGCAATACTTATTTTAAAAATATATTAATGCAATTCTGCTCGACGACCCCTAATTAATCCCCTGACAGTAGTATTCTAACGAATATCAATACTTTCTAAGAAACTTTTGAACGACGTGTTATTTATTTGTCTTCTTGTTATATATTTTGACATTATTCACTGAAAACACGACTTTAAAACTAAAAACACGGACCCTCGAAAAAGAAATAGTTATTATATATCAGTAAATACTTTTATCTTGTAATAAAATCGGATATTTTTGACAATTTGTTTTTCTCTTTGCATAGCGAAAATTATTATGCCGATTTGGATGTGGGTAAAAAGAAGCTGAAGAAAGTTCAAAGTTAAAGTAATGAAAATCGGCTGGAAATGTCATCAAAGAGAGAATTAGAGAAAATGGAACATTTCAAGCCTTCTTTTCTGTTCGTTATGAATGAAAGACATTTTAAAATCCTACCTACTTTGAATGTGTGTGGTACGAGATGTATTAATATCAATAATCATGTGAAATTACTTTTTGATCGCACTATTTGTCAACCTAGTATTGGCGGATATCACCCATCTACAACTGCACCATCTGTTGACGAATTATAATAAAATATTTTTAAAAAAGGCGGTTTAGACAAGCTGATATGTTAGCGATTTGTTTTTAATATTGTGTTGACTATAACAAGTTATACTTAGTGCCTGAACATTATCATCAGTTAATGCAACGATGATGAGAAACGATAAATACTCTCTGTGCTAGTGTTTAGAATTGCAATAGATAAATTTGGAAGTAAAAATATCTGTTCATTTTATTTTTCGAACTTTAGAATAACTAACTGATAATCTTGGGCACTAGATATAACGGCTCAAATTTTTACCCTGGTGATAGTGTTTTCGTTTTGTATCTTTATTTCCGTGCTTTCGTTTTTTTCATCTTTTCTTATTACGGATAATTTTTAACTCCATTTTCTCTGTTTCAGTTAGCACAAGTCGTTGCAGTAATTATTTAATGTTTTAACGTATTTTACAATATTCATTTTCATTATTTTTTAAAAACCAAAATAGTTTACATGAGGTTATGTTGTCCGTAATAAAATCAATATGCTAATAACTGACTCCGAGAAAGTGAATCATAGTAGACGTTTCTTCAAAATAAATAACGAATCTATTGTAACAAATTTTAATTTTAACTTGCAAGTCTTTGTTACGAACTCAAAATCAATAAACGACACTTTAATTATTAAGAATTATAAACAATGAAATCCATCTGTTCTGTAGACTTGAAAAATACACACATGGTATAAAGTATTAAAAACATTTCTTGTTTGTAACCTTTCTTTAACATTAACCAACTTACGAAACTATTTGTTTTTCTTCATCGTTAAGCTACTGAAAAACTATTATTTCAAGCTAGATAACCATACGAATCATCAATGTAAATAGACGATAATTTTCTATCCCAACAAGGGTACAGTATATTTTGTGTAACACAGTGAAAATAAAGATTAACTTTTAATTCCAACAATATGTGTATTGATTGGATTACAAGTAAAGTACAGAATAACATTTGTCTCCAACAGTGAAGAGAGTGGATTTTATAGACCATCAAACAAAATAAACAGTAAGGTTTATTAATGATGCATGTCATAATACATTAGTATTAGACCTATTACATTCTTTAACACTACATTCTATATCTAGTCTCTTAGGGATTGTTAAAAATTTGGATAATGTATGATAATAGTATTCAAACCACACTATGTTCGTCATATCCATTGCCGACGACGCGTTTCGCTCAATCCAGAGCTCATCAGGCTGGTTGGGACAACAGACACTGTAGTGGTCGGAACACTATTTATTTAAGGTTTATTTCCTTTATTAATTGCTTTTTTAGACTTTCTTTTTACTTTACTTTTACCCAAAAAGCACGGCTGAACTGATAGTATTAGAACTCATCTATCATCCTTCAACTGTACCACTTTTTACTTTACTTTTACCCAAAAAGCACGGTTGAACTGATGTATTAGAACTCATCTATCATTCTTCAACTGTACCACTTTCCATGGAAAGGTTATATTACCAAATATGGGAAGTTGAATAATCTATTCTTGGGTTAAATTAAAGATACGAAACAGTTCTGAACTTAGAGAAATACCTACTAACAAAGACCTTGTCGGTGGCGGCACACAAGTTGTCCAATTGAAATTATATTATATTCTCCTTACTGGGAAATCTTGTAGGGTTAGTAAAGGAAAGTGAATTATTAAAATGAATACTGTGAGGAAATATCTCACAAAATATTGATCTACAGATCACGATTCACCAACTCAGACATTTTATACCATGTGAATCACGTTTCTTTTTTACTAACAAAAAGTTTAAATTACTTAAATATTATTGAAATTTATGTCATTTTCAACCTTTTGCAAAAAATAGAAAAATATTTAAAAAGGTTCACTATGTTTTTAGGTAACTAGAGATCTGGAATGAATATTTTTTTTTTTTGGTTTTAAGATAGGGTTGTTTTATTTCAATTATTAATAAATTAACTAACTTTTATTGCTACTGTTTGACCTGAAGCAGAGTACAACAATGTAATGACAAATAAATGTCCTAATTTCACATATTTCTGAGTTTGTTGACATTACTGTTTGTTTGTTTGTTTGTAATTAAGCACAAAATTACACAATGGGCTATCTGTGCTCTGCCCACCACGGGTATCGAAACCCGGATTCTAGAGTTCTAAGTCCGCAGACATACCGTTGTGCCACTGAGGGTTGTTGACATGACTTTCACCAAAGAAGAATAACAAAAAGTATATATTACTATGTATTCGTATTGAAGTGAAATGACCTGAAAAGTGCTTCGATATACAGCACTAAAATTAACACATTTCTCACTAAAAAAACTAATACAAGCAAGGGTAGTACTAGCTTTTTGGGGCCCTAAGCAGAAATATTTCGAGGACCCACTAAAAAAATGCATTATTTTTATTAATCAAAAAGTATATAAATAACAATATATACTAACATACTTGTTGAAAAGTAATTTATACTCACAAACTAACACCGATGCGCTTGGTATCTTTCTCAAATCATGCACATTCTGCGTGTACTGTATTTTGCAGCCAATCAGCGCATGCGCACCACACGTGTGATTACCAAGGTCTGCTGGTTCGAGTGTAGTTTTGTTTGTTTTACAAAACAAAGATTGAAATTGAGAAACATAAATCATATCCAAAATTGTTACATTACATGCTCCAGTTTCTCAAAAACTAAAGCAACTTGGACACGTCAGACTCTACATTAGTGTACCTTTTGGAAAATACCACAAGATTACTTTATGACCTAAAAATAAAGAGAAATAATTCACATTGTCATGGTGTGGCCAAGTTTTGTACATGTTTACCACAAAAGTAGTAATTTCGGAGTTTTCTCTTGGAATCTGACCGGGCTTTAATTATTAATTGTAATTTACAGAAATAATTTATTTTTTTCTTTCTTGTTTGCGAAAGAAGTTAACTTAAAAAAATTACTCATATTTTAAGAGTATGTAAATTGTTTCAAAATTTACGCACCCATGCTGAACCCCTTAATATTTTAAACAATACACATATTTACAGCTCATTTTACACTTTTTAAATAAGCAACAAAATGTTACAGATGTCATTGTTACGACAGCGGAAGTCACGTGACGCTGCTGCGCATGCGTGACTGAATTTCTCGAATTATCGAGGAAGTCCGAGTATAATCCAGACGCCTCTTTGTCTGTATACAGGCCTGGCAGAAAAGCCGGCGGGAATGACTGTATGATAAAGCAAACAGTAGTCAAGGTGAGATTTGGGTAATTTACGATTCTGTTTCGAGCTAGTGTGTGTTTTGCACTTGTAGAGAGCAAAATATCGAGGTTATGAATCGCTGTGATTTATAACGTGTATTATAAAAGTTGTTAAGTTTAAAGTGACGAGAAACGTACTGACTGTGGAATTACTGTGTATTAAAAGTTTGTATCGAGAAAGAATAAACTGGTTTAATTACGAAAGAACTTGTATCGCTGAAGTTCCTCGGAAAGAATTTCTACTGGAAGTTAACAAACAAGCAGATACGCAACATTATGGTTATATTTTTTGTAGTTTCAAGTGTGTGTGGATCCAGTCAACTTTAAAACACAATTAGTATTTTTAATCTGTGGACAATGTTTATATAAAATAATCGAATGCAATTGGGGGTAACCACCCTTTGGTGACCTCAAATACTTAGTATTCTTTTCTGCTATTGCCTTGTTGAGTTAAATGAAAGACGAATTCCACAATGAATATTGGTGAAATAACAAAGAATAATAATAATCGTATCCGATTTTTTTCATTACTAATTTATCTAAAAACAGGATGTCAATTAATACACATACACACACACACACAGTTGTAATGACTTTTTCTTTTATAACTAGTAAAAATATGTCCCTTGGTTGGTCAGCGGTAAGTTTACAGACTTGAAAGGCTAAAATCTGGGGTTAGATTTCCTGTGGTGGACAAAACGCAGATAGTCTATTATGTAGCTTTGCGCCAAAAAAAAAGAAAAAAAACTCGAATTACAAAACTAAAAAGAGTGGTCAAAGTATAATTTTCAGAAATACAAAATCCACATTCATTTGATAAAATTGAAATAAATAATTGGTGTACAAGGTAAAAAAAAAAACCGTAGGAATAGATGCTACAAGTTGTATAGAAGGTCCAATTAGAGTGAGGGTTAGTCAACAATGCCCAGAGTTATGATATCGATTTGTGACTTTATTTTGATATCTACAGAAAGGACATTTTCTATAACTAGCTTATTAAAACCAACAAGAAAAAACACTTCATTATACAATACGTACCCATGACAGAAAATGGTTAACGAAAAATGACATAGTAACCGGTGTTTTACATGAAAATAAAAAATGTTAAAAATAATTTTCCAGATCATTAAAGCTATTTTTCATGACACTTTATAGTGTTGCGTCATCGAGATCATGTGATTCTCACGCCCTCTACTTTCTAGAACTATCCTGTACTTTGGCGAATGCTCTAGTATTTACTAGATATAGGGTAGTCTGGTATATAAAAGAGGGTGACAACGTGACGGTAAGGTAATGTGTGTGAAGATAGTGAGTAATTGAACTGCAGTCACAGGGTATTGTTGAAGTTAACGTTCGTTCGTTATAGTGTTTGTTTTAGCGCGAATATTGAAATTAAGTGTATCGCAAAGTTATATTCGGAAAGAATAAACCAGTTTTATTAAGTAAGGACTTGTGTCGCTAAAGTTTCGTCGGAACGAAGTTACGGAAAGTTAATTAACAAACGGAGACGTAACCATAGCCATGCATTTCCTCTCATATCTAATCCATCCTCGCGCTTTTTTACATTTTTAATTTTGTTTAATTAACCACATTGTAATTAAGTTAGTTGTTCGATGAAATGATTGTTATTAAACTAGATAATGCATTTCATAAGGTCACAGTTATCCACGACTTTTATAGGACACTTGTGTTTTTATTTATTTCCCATGACTTTTCCAGGCCTGGAAATTAATTTTGAAGATCTTCAGATGTATCCCAGTGGCACAGCTGTATGTTTGAAGATTTATAACGCTAAAATTCGAGTTTCGATACCCACCCGTAAATGGCACAGCACAACTGGCCCAGTGTGTAACTTTGTGCTTAACTACAAACAAAATTTTCACAAGTTACTTTTGTTCCATTTACTAATACCCTGGATACTAGATATTCATTATAACAAGTTACTTTTGTTTTATTTGTACTATTTCTGTAAATTAGCATATATCTATTTTTATATCAGTACTTAGCTTGTAATTAATGATATTATTAACTTGTAGTTCTTTGAAGTAAAAAATTACTCTCAAGTAATGTTTATAAATTCTGCAATGTAACAAGATGCTTTGTGGTACAGAATTATAATTTTGTTGTTTATACCTTTCAATTTCATAAAACTAAATTTGTTATTATCTATTAAATAATACTAGATTTTCTTATTGTGGATGACTTGAATCCATTTTTCTATTAATTCACTCAAAATTTTACCTCATTAAGCTGTTACTAATATACACCTGGAAAAAAGTTAAGCACCCCCGTGTTTTTTTCAAGTGATTCAGATTCGACGTTCTTGTGACTGATTATAAATTACCATTCAATCTAAACGTGTTTATCAAATGAAATTATGCATTATTGGGCACAAGAAAACAAGATTATCACCGTAAAATAACAAGTTTTAATTTACATATCATGACATCAAAAT
>NW_013669153.1:61154-76463 GCF_000517525.1 Limulus polyphemus
TGTCACATCTGAACGCTCACATCCTTTTAATTATGTTTGAAATTATGAACATTGCTCAACATCATGAAAATTAAACCTTATTTTCAATAAGCAATCCTGAAAAATATTTGGGGGTGCTTAACTTTTTTCCAGGTGTATATATCTTTCTTTTCCATGCAAGATTTCTCAGTGTTGCATATGTGTGTTTGTAGAAAAATATGAAGGTGGTAAAATAAAGGTGTTTGGCTGCTGGACATGAATCACCTTACAATCTTTAGTTTTACATTTATTTTCTTGGTGAAATTTTGTGCAAACACTTTTTAAAACCAGAAACAAGTCCCTTGGTTAATGACAAAATACTGCAAGACATTCTGAAAGAAATATATAAAAACTAAAAATGATTGGCTGGTGCTTCTAATCATAGTTAATTTTTTCCTGTAATTTACAGTAAAACGGTTTATAAATACAAGCTGTATTGTTTTATAGAAATGTTTTGTTTGTGCTTCTAATCATATTTAAGTTTACTTTTTTTTTCTGTAATTTGATGTTCAATTTATAAAAATCAGCCATTAACTTATGATGTATTATTTTATAGAAATGTTTTCCTGGTGCTGCTACTCATATTTACTTTTACTTCTCTAGTTTACAGAACGATTTTATTAAAAAATAAGCTAGTAACTTATGATGTATCACTAGCTATAAAAGGCTTATTCCTTTTGTCACTATGTTGAGAATGCTTTCACTCTCCTTTTTTGGTAATGCTCAACAATATACACTGTTGCTCAGCAACAAACTATCATCTGATTGTTCTTAAGTCAACTACAGTGTTTATGTTGAATGCTCAATATTCATGTTGACTTGTTAGATAGTTTGTAATTTATTCTATATTTTTTAAATACCTTTGGTGATATAACAACAAAATAGTTTAATTCAGATGTTTTATGACATTGAGTTGTATTCAAAAGCAAATTAAAATTTACCAAGTAGTGTTTCAGCTAAGCCTTATGTTACACTTATGTATTAGGCCTAATAATTAAATTAGACTACAAATAGGCCTACTATTATTAATGTTATAGTCAGTTTCAGCTAAGCCTTATGTTACACTTATGTATTAGGCCTAATAATTAAATTAGACTACAAATAGGCCTACTATTATTAATGTTATAGTCAGTGTTTAAAAAGTTAAGTGGTGAATATACGTTAATTAATAAATACTCTTTTGGTATTTTAACACTCATATACTACCTACTTGACCTTAAAACATAAAGTGAAATAAACGTTTATTACTACCAAATATCTTTTATCCTTTGTACAGTTAAAAGATTTGAAAATTTGTGTTGGAATGTCTCCACTACGTTTTCTGCTTCCTGACCTAGAAAAGGCTCAAGAGTGCTATTTAAGTTTTTTCAGATTGCACACATACTTTGTTCACAATAACATTTCATTTTTCTGCGTAGTTTTTACTAAAAATGTGGTGATTAAAGAACTACTTTGAGACGGATGAAATGAGTGAAGAGTAGGTGTATGTTGGAGGTACAGACAAATTTGTTTTAGTTAAATTATATAATTTTTGTTAATCATTCAACAATGGTTTTCCATCATTTTTGATGGGCTTTTATACTAGTTGTTTTATAAATATATTTGGCTGGTGCTGCTAATCATATTTACATTTACTTTTCCTGTAATTTAAGGTATTTAAAATAATTGTACCAACTAGTAACTGATTATGGTGTACTGTTTTATAAAATATTTTATGTATTTCAGAAATCAACAAAAAAATTCTTACTTGAAGTTGCAATTTCTTTCACAGTTAAATATTGTAATTTCTTGATAAAACAAAATTACAAACTGGATACAATTGTTTCACAAGTTTAGTCACATAACACAGTTTATTAAAAAGAAAGTGCCTGTTCATTGGATGCTTACCAAATTCTGCATGTTGTTACATACACACACACACACGTATATATGATTAGGAACAATTTTATAGCTACGTTAGATGTCACGTTCTTTTTCAGTTCATCATGGTAAATAGTACATCTCTTGCTTTTTCATTTTCTTACTGATATTAGTCTTAGCTCTCTCTCTCTTCCTTGAGAAAAATATAAAAGACACTTTCACCAATAATATTTTCCTACACTCTATGACCAAATGAGAAAAAAACTCAAGAAAACACATAGATAATGCTTAAAAACATCAAGGATTAAATACATAGATAGGTTACAAACAAAAAAACCTGTTTCTTTAAAAGTGATTTACCTAGAAAATACACAGTTATCACTACTGTACAACTTTCATTGAGTAACTCAAATATAACAACATGATGTATAATCTAAAACAAACTTTTACTGAAATAACACGTTATCATAATAAAGATTTCATTCAGATAACACACTCTGGAAAATCACAAAATTTAGCCCTTTACTCTCAAATTTCCCATAGACAAACATTTTTGGGTGAAAGCAACAAGAAACTTCTGCTTCGAACACATAGACTTCCAGCTTTATTACCAAAAATGAAGTTTCTTAAATATACATTATAATTTATATAGTGTTCAATATCAAAATCTATACTGTTGAAAGCTTCCTTTTCATCATAATACTGTGAACTTGAGTAAGTAAGTGTTTGGTGTGAATGCATGCTAAGTTTACATAACAAAATCTCTAATAACCTCCATATAATCTGTAATGAAATGTATGGACTTGAAAATCCCTACTAATGAAAGATGTGATAGAAAAAAGCATGCTGGCTTTATTGAAGCTATTTATTAACATGTATATGTTAAATTTAATAAGTTGGTGCCCTGAAGGAGAAAAGAAAAGAGAGGATGTTTTGGTTCTTACCATTCGTGAAAATCAAGCATTACGATAAAAATACATAAAACATCATTACTATTTTTTTTTCTTTGTATGTACATACACATACAGTTTTGTTCGATGATCATTAGTAAAGTTGTGCGAATGTTAATACAATTTTATGATTAAAAAACCAACTAAGTTTAGTTTTATAATTTCTGGTGAATGTAATTGATTTGCAAGTACAATTTTTGAGGAAAATGTTACATTTAAAATGACTATCTAGTTGAAGCCTGATGAATTATTCATAGAGCCAAGTTTTTAAAGGAACATTTTACTTCTATGTGACTCGCCCAAAAAATCTAGAAGAAAGTAGGGTTAACTGTGGCTGGTAAGAATTCAAAAACAAAAATGTAACAAAAAGAAACCCTTCACTGATAAGTACTTAAACTAAGAAACTTTCAAAGTTTCTTGCAGTAAAAATAAAAAGATAAAAAAAAAGTTATAAATTATTAGGAATATTTTATAATGTCAGTCATTAGTACTTTAGTTAATTAGACAAATATAAGTTATTTCACTTGTAACATAAAACTATATATATATATTCAAATATACCACAGAACCTACACAAAACTTTTCTTTCAGGTGTTTAAAGTTTTTGACAACAATATAACGCTTCAAAAAATGATATCTTACTTGTAATAGCTTCCAGCAGTTGTTTGTATCTAGAGCAAATCTTAACGATTATACCAAAAAGACATGGTACACTAATGTACCAGCTACTGACCTTTTCTTTAAATTCTATGGACCCTATGCCTTTTTATTTATGCAGAAATCATCTGTTAGATATTATCTTTATGTCATAGAACAGGGCACTTGAACCCACACTCCTTTATCTGTTCGGACTACTAGGTTCAACTCTGACCCTCCTAGGAAGTTGAAGCTGACATTGAACAATAAACCCGTAACAAATGTCTGATAATAGCAAAAAACAAATGATGATTCTAGTCTAATAGTCTACTAACTGCTTACCCTTGTGACATGGCTAGTTTAATCCTAGAAAAGTTACAACTGACCTTCTATTTAACACTTATCTCCATTGTTTAAAAGGCTAGTAAAAACAAAACAACAACAATAAAGTCATGTCTTTAACTGATTGATGTTTAAAAACTGCTATCTTACTAAAGGTCTCATAACATTAGCAATTTTCTGTTTTAACTAACACATACATTACTTTGGTTCTGGATAGTATGATCTTTACCACATTTGCTGAAACTTCTAACTTGGAACTTTAACGTCACTAGGTTTCTGACTTTGACATGTTGATGCACACATCAACACATTGAACTGTCAAATCTATGGATCGACCACATGTAAGTTTCTGACTTTGACATGTTGATGCACACATCAACACACTGAATTGTCAAATCTATGGATCCACCACATGGCTAATCTGCCTGAAACTGGCATGTTTAAATGATAAAGAACAGAGCATGTAATACTTCAAACCTAAAAAGCATGTCATCACATAAAGCTATTATTCCAATTAGAAGAGAGAATGTTCAACAAAATATCTGATACAAATTACTTAATTTTTACAATTAAATCTTATCACACCCACTTCTGTTGCATCTTTCAGAAAGTTAAAATTTTTCTTACTTTTCTGCTATGACAGGTAGTTCATTCAAAACAAGTTAGAAAAGCAGAAATTTCTTCCAAATTTTCCCATCATATATAGAGTATGGTGAGAGAAGGTCACCAGTTAAAAATGAGTCATAATGAAACAGCCTTCTAGATGTATACACTACACTCTCAATCTTTGAAACTCATGGTGCACCTTTTGGTTCTTTCACAAAACACCACTGGAAATAAAGCATCTGAATATCAATAACTTGGATACCAAAGTTTTAAATATTACTCATGATGGTAAACTTTAGACCAGTTGCATTAAATAATTAAATTAGGTTAACAACAGTATGAAAGTGCTTTGTCCTTAAAGCTCAGGCTTTACCAGTCCCCAAGTGTACCTTCCAACAAAGATAAATAATGATTTACAGCATCATTGTCCCCTCCCCTAAACATTTATTTCAGGATTTATACATCAAGGAGGGAGTTCTGGAGTCTCGTCGTGACCATGGAATGTACATAGCCAAAAATGGATTGCACTAGGGTCATAAATCATCTTTCTGATCATCTGGACTGACCAGAGTAGACTGAAATGACTGACCTTGTGTCAATTTACCACTGGCACCACTTTTGTATGCTGAGGTAAGGAAAGGTTCTTTTTGAGTTCTGATATTTTGTAGAAAGTACTGAAAAGCTATTGGATTGGTCAAAGGATTTAGTGTTTGGAGATTTGGAAGGAAAGGGAGGGAATCTGTAAACTGAACTGTCTTAGACAGTTTGACTAATAAATTCAGGAGTTCTTGATCAAGTGACAATAACTTTTCTTTACCAAGCAGTGTTTTTAAGAAGTGCCGAAATCTCTTCTGTAGAATGTCATTACCAGAACTTGAAAACTGACCACTGCTGACAAGAGTTAACAACTGATCTAGGTCCACTTTGATCTGTTGAAGATTATGGAGCTTCATAAACAGTTCATGCATACGTTTATTGACACTAGATGTATCTTTATCTTGTGACATGTCTGGTTCGTAGACCTCAGTGACCTGACCAACTCCTATCACCGAAGGAGCATCTCCATCACCAAGACCCTGTGGAGAACTGGGAACTTGCTCTGTGTGGACTTCTTCAGCTGTTAGGAATAAAGAAAGTATAATTTAAAGCTGTTACTTTCCTATTTAAACTCTACAGACATTTTTCACTCCTACATCACTCGTTACAAATCATTAATCAATTTAATAATTTCTTAGAAATTTTTTCTTAGTGTTTTATAATAAGAAAGTTCACAATTGGCTTAAATGTGAGCCACTAACCTGATAAACAAACTTACCACTTTGATAAATATTATATCAAGGCTTACATACAAATCCTAAGCAAATTGAAATTTTACATACGTTTGAATATCTGAAAAAACATTGAATTTTGTATTTTATCAACTTTGCTATTTAAATTGGAATCTATATAAATAAAGCACAAAAATATGTGTGTCTATCTGTCTGTCCCTTATCTAACTACCACTAAATTATTGAGCCAATCTCAAATAAACTTTTTTGGATGATAGTCTGGAACAAGGAGCATGTTTATTGGGAGTTCACAGTCCCCTCTACCCTCATTATTGCTGTTACTGAGTATTTATTATCTTTGACATCACTTAACTTTAACTACATTCAAAGATGGTGCCACATCCTTATATTAAAAACAAAAAACTTTATGGAATTTTACATCCCCCAGTGGGACAGTGATAAGTCTTCGGATTTATAGCATTAAAATCAGGGGTTCAATTCCCCTCGATGGATACATCAGATGGCTTGATGTGGCTATGCTATAAGAAAACACACATGCACACTAAATTTCCTATAACACAATATATACACAGTGTGGGGGAGGGCACATAAACATCTTATATATTTCAGAGAGTGCTCTAGCAATCTTTATAGAGGAATGCAATGAAAAAATGGCTGCCACTATTGTAATAATACATAAACTCAGATGGAGTTCATACAGCCATTATAACACTGATATGAAGAGCCATTTTTTGAGTTATACTCACTTCCTACTTTGACCCATGACCTTACAATTTCATCCCATAAGACACTTCTGTGGCCAATGACTGTAAATTAATTAATAACGTGAAACACTGTGGAAGGCAATTAAGAGTTGGGTGTTAAAAGCGGGTCACCACTACCTCTTCCTACAAAGTCACCCTGACCATCATACAGTGTATACCATGTTTTAAGTATATACATAGCGAGTTCTTAAAGCTGATACAAAACATTTAGTGAGATAATAATGAATACTGTAATAATATGTTACATTGTAAATAAATTGTGTGATAGTTATGATATTTGTATTATTTATTATAGTATCCATCCCCCACATTTTTTTAAGTTCATAATCCAAACAAAGGACAGTTACCTCAGCTTGTATTTTTATGTTTTGTAATTACATGTAGCATAAAATCAACTACATAATGCTGAGAGATTGAAGCCAGTACCTTAGTCACAAATTAATTATTTAAATTTTTTTGCACTGACAAAGCACTAGTAAACCCATAACACTACATAAAAACTGTTAGCGTGTGATAAATGCAGCTTAATTTCGTATCTAAGATTAAATGTGTATTAAGTTACATAACTGAAAGTTCCTCTTGGTTCTGAACACAAAACTTATTTCAAAGTTTGTAAGTGTGAAAAATAAATACCTTTACTTTTGTTACGTGCATTTAGCATTTTCTGTAAAAAATCAAATAAATTACAATACTTATATATCTATCACTTATAACTCATCCTAGGTTATATTTTTAGCAATGATAGTAGTACACTAAACAAATATTTTAAGAAATTCAACATACTAATTATAACAACACTAGACCTGATGATCAACGATAATGACAGTATGTCAAATAACTTTTCTTTCACAAGGCTGATGATCATACTGCAAGATGTGTTTCCCTGATGATCAACGATAATGACAGTACGTTAAATAACCTTTCACAAGGCTGATGATCATACTGCTAGATGTGTTTCCCTGATGATCAACGATAATGACAGTACGTTAAATAACCTTTCACAAGGCTGATGATCATACTGCTAGATGTGTTTCCCTGATGATCAATGATAATGATAGTACATTAAATAATCTTTCACAAGGTTGATGATCATACTGCTAAATGCGTTTCATTATATCATAAGTAACTATTTACTGATCATGAAAGTAATAAAGATGAGCAATTAGTGAAATTAATTAACTGATTAAATGTCAGCCCCATTAATCAACAATATTCAGCTAACCCTATGATAATGATGTTCCCAAATTGTAAGGACCTAATATCACTATCAGAATATTTTGTTCCAAAAATAAAACAAATGAGTGAAATCTGACAAAAAATGTTCCTAAAAGTAAGTAGTTTCAGAAAATAAGTCATAATTTTCCTATACTGAAAATGTATTTCTGATAGGTGCTTACCTCCACTACTCACAGAAAGAGCTATTCCCATTCAGTGCTGCCCTCTATATGCAAACATGTTTTTGCATGACACAAGCCATGAACTCCCACATACCCCACAATGAACGTAGTTCAACTGTATCTCACATGTAAATCATCACTCCTGACATATGTGACCCCCTCTATTTGATTCTAATGAACTATCACTTCAACATTAGGCAGAAAATTGAACCACCAGTTTTCATGGAGAAAAAGGGTGGGAAATGTGAGAGAAGGTAAGTATCTATCAGAAATACATTTTCAGTATAGGAAAATGATAACTTCTGATATGGTACATTACCTCAGTTTACAGATATATCTAGAATCCCACACAGAATAGGTGCAGGAAAAAAAAGAAGTATCCTTTGCAAGTGACTGAAGAACATTGAAAAAAAAAAGAGATCCTCGCAGTAGAGGATCCTATGTGGTAGACCGCACCACTTCTGTACTAGGTATATTCTACATTCAGTGTGAAAAGAGGTGTTGCAAACATGGATGGAAACTGTGAAGGAGCACATCCAAAAGGGAGAGAACAATGTTTGAATAGGGATCCAAACTTCCTGATATTGGAAGCTCAATCCCTGAGAAGACAGTAATGTTGGTGAGAGTAAAAAGGATGTGCCACAAAAGGTTGTGGCTAAGGCATGAGGGACCATACATGGCAAGTCAACTGCATCTAAAACCCGGCCTCCAATACCCATATGGGGGTAGGATGAGGATCATATCATCAGTAAATCAACTATAATCCAAAAGCTGGTTACCAGGAACTGACATCCATGCAGGGGTAGGAAAGAGGATCATACCTGTGGCAAATCAACTGTAATCAAAAACCCAGCTAACTGGTGGGGGTAGGAAAAAGGATCATACCATTTTCACCTCAAGTTCAGCATATTGGAGGAAGATATCACACCCACCACTCCGAGAACAGGGCACATGATAACAACGTGATAAAACATTTTACCTCTCCGGGAACCCGACATCCGAACAATAGGAATAAAAAAAAGATGTCTCTGTATTGTGATTTTTCTCACTCAAAAACAAACAGACAGGAACCATCCCCAGCACAGTAACATCCTTGGTATATGAAAATCTCTGAGAAATAGTGCAAGAGGAAGAACTGTAGGAACCTGCATATTCATCCACCATGATCCACAATACAGTAGCAGTGAACATGAGTCCAACTGAGTGAGGGAACAGAGACATTTGAAGTATATGTTTGAGGACTTATGCTGATTGGTCCAGCTTTGAATCCAAAACCCAGCCACTGGGAACCAACATCCACGTGAGGGTAGGATGAGGGATCCCAATTGAAGAGGTGAACTGCAACTGTTTTTGACGACTCAATCCAAAGCTACATCATCCCCTTGGATAAACCCGTTCAGAGATGGAGTATCAGATTGGAGGACATCTCGTCATCTACACCAGCAGAACACCACTGGTAGAAGGAGAAATTATTCTCATAAACTTCCAAAGTTTTGGGAAGGAAAGATTGATCTGGATAAAGGAGAACATATGTGGAATGATACAGGGTACGTGAAATGTCGATGGTAGATAAATCTGACTGATGACACCCACAGGCCAAGAAGAGAAGGAAATTAGGGATAAGTGAAAATCAAATACGAGGACAGAGGTTTAAGTGGAGGTAAGGTAAGGCAGTAAATAACCACATTGTTATCCCAGTCTATAAGGACCGTGTGTTGAGGAGGTTGACTAATCTGAAAGGAATGCAACAATAGTGAGAAGGTAGGAAGGGTAAAAACTTTATGGTACCGGGAAAAACAAAAAATGTGGGATAATGCAGCCCAGTAACCAGCAATTCAGGAGATAAGAGACCTCTGATCAAAAAGACAAAAGAGGAAATCCATAAGAAGTGGAATAGTGGGTTGAGCAGGTGAAAACCCCTGACTAAAGACCAATGGCAGAAAATGTCCCACTTATGCTGATAAACATTCATAGAAGAAGGACAAATGGAATGTGCTAAAAATGAAGCAACTTGCCATGACAATCCAGATCTCCTCGCCAAGGACTGGATAGAAACCAGGCATGAAGATGGAGGGTAGAGAGGGCTGGATGAAATGCTAGATAATGGTGGGGCAGATTGGAGCTGGATCAGCCGAGGAAACCACCGTTATGCCAACCAGTAAGGAGCAATCAAAAGGACTTGACGTTGAGTGGTGAGGATGATCGAAATCACCTGGGGAGGATACACATTTGTTGGTCGAATAATGGATTAATGCATTGACAGCCAGTGCAAGTGGATGTGGAACTGGAGACCAAAACTGGGGCAACTTGGTATTGAGGAATGTGGCAAATGCATCTAGGTGAGGTGAGAGACAACTCTGTGAGATAAATTTTGTAGGTCAGTAAAGATGATCTGCGACAATGCACCTGGAACATGATATGCATGGAAACAAATACCGGGCATGTGGGTCAAAATAAAGATGAAAGGTTTGACCACAAAGGGAATGAGAATGGGTGCCACCTTGGTGATTGATATTGATTACCACCGTTGAGTTGTCGGAATGGAACATGACCAGATGATTCTTGAAAATGGAGAAAATGATCCAAAGCATGATGTATGGCCAGAAGCTCCAGGATGTTGATATGATAAGACCTCTCACTCAGACACCACTGACCTGAGGTTCCTGCTTATTGACCCATGTTCTCCAGCTGTGGAGGGAAGCATCTGTCAAGATATGCAAATCCAGAGGAGGGGGGAAGCGCGACAACTACCAATGTGTAGGCTTTGTCCAACCACCAATGCAGATCATCGACAAGAGAAGGAGGATGAGAAATAGGAGTATCCAAGGGATCCTGTGCAAGGTTCCACTGAAAAGACCTCATATGGACTCGACTCAAAGGGATAAGGGTTTCCACAGAAGACCACATCCCTAAAAGCAATAGGACCTCACAAGCAGTAAGGGTGTGGAGAACTGAAAGTTTCATTGAATGCAGTCGGAGAGGAGAAGGTTGGGTTTGACTGAGATGAGTATTGAAAAAGACACCCAAGTAGATGAGATATTGGGTAGTTACAAGGAATGACTTCTCCAACTTGATTAACCAACCCATACGAGCTGCCTCGTAAAGGAGCAGATGAGTGTGATCAGCAGACTCCCATTCGGAATTAGCTAAAAGAAGCCAGTCATCCATGTAATGGTGTAAGCACAACCCCTGAGTATGCTATGTCAGGTAAAAGCCTTGACCACCACTCGACAAAAGACATACAGGGCCAAAGCAAGTTTGAAGGGTAGGCCGCAAAATAGATATACTCCCTTGTGATGAACCAACTGAAGCTAGCACCTTAACCAACAAGATACAGGAATATGCAGATAAGCATTATAGTTGTCTACCTTGGTCATCTATAGACCTGGAGAAAAAGCCCACCTGAGGGTGAGAAAAGACTCCAATGTATAAGGCAGAACCAAAAATTGATTGAGGCAGGACAGATTGACCACAGTTTTCTGGACTAAAGACCTGGAAAATAATAATGTACAGGTTTGATGGCTTTCTGGGAGAGAAGATTCTGTACCACCTCAGACAGATACTGACTGTTGGTAGGATCTTGTGGCAACTGAAAGGATATGGGTACCCAAGATAATGGAGGAGGGGAAAAGAAGTGAATGACAAGTCCCTCATATAATACTTGAATAACCCAAAGATCTGTGGCAAAATTGCACCACAGGGGAGCAAAATTAGTCAAGTGAGCCCCTACTGAAATGGAACCCACAGGCTTGTCACCAGCACTGTTGGTAAGGTCTCCATACAACATATGGAGGAACCCCTGGAGGTAGGAACTGGTAAATGCTGGGAATGAGCAGGACATGAAACAGTAACAGGGGATTGTCTAGGCTCAGAATGAGACAAACAATCAACCAAATATGCAAGGGTCGACTGCTGTTTCACAGATTCTACACGGGACTCTAAAGTCTCAGGTATATCTCTGAAAACAGACTGTTGGAGAAAAGGGGCCATACATAAGTCCCAAAGATAAGTAGGTGGTAAACGAACTTGGGACAATACAGTGTCTCTTCCCAGAAGATCTCAATAACATGTGTCTAACGAAAGGGCTGAAGAAGACTAACGTGCCAAAGTGGAGGTAAGCAAGGAGAGGGTATCCCTCGAAAAACCCTCAGGATCTCGGGGGAGTGCTTTGGAAAGGAGGTGGACTGTGGACAAGTACCGTAGGAGAATCAATATGGAAATATGAAAGTGGGAAAACTGGGTGTGGCATTAATGAACAGGATGACCAAGGTTTGCCTCCATATGGGCAAAAGCAATTCCAACTGTTGAGAATCAAGAAATGGAAATTCAACCTGATGGTAGGCTATAACAAACTGATCTGAAGCCTGTGGAGGGGGAGGCATGCTAGTGCCCTCATGCATGTGAGATAAAAAATGTTCTACGTGAACCCTAATATCTGGGGAAAGGGGAAATACAATAATGAGAGGAGGAAGTATCATGTAACAAGGAAGGAAGGGGATTACAAGAAATCAGGAAAATTGATAAAACAGAACACATCTGAAATCATGTCCAAAAAAGCCATATTAGGACTAGCTGATTTCGCAGTAGAGACTTAGGAAAATACAGCAAAATCAGGTGGAAAAAAAAGGTAGTCAAATTCCTCGTCATCTCGAAAGAGAATGAATTTATGAAGTATAAAAATACTATTTTTTATCTTACAGTTTTCACATTTCATTTGTATAATATCTAGAACCTCATAAATGAATATCAAAGTTTTTTTTAAGGTAAATATTTATATTCTATTTTCCATTTTCTCAACTATATCATTAACTATCTATTATCATCAACATACAGTGCCATGAAATTTTTAAAATTAACAAATGGAAATATGTACATACCTTTCAACTCTTCGTGGAAATCCATTAAAATAGTCATATTTTTCTTATATGCATAAATTTCACTTATAGTCTATTTTTAATTTTTTTTTCAAATTCTTTGTCTTTTACTATTTATGACAATACGTCAACTGATGCCTGCGGGGCTGTATGAAGTAATTTCAGCAGACTCCACACACAGACTCATTGAAAAAAATGATGGCACTTAAATACGTGCTGTGTTTATAAGTTTTCACAATCCAGGTGGCAAGTTAAACTTATAAAAATCATTAAACCTTTCCTTTATAAAACACAAATAATACATAATTAAATAAATATAAAATCTAAATAAAATTTAACTGTATCAATCTAATATGTATAAGGTGAGAAAGTATAGCCAAAAGCTAGGGACCCCACTCTCAACAGTGGACTAAGCTTCATTTCTATTGCATATATTCAAATCCATACACTGGTAATGTATCTTCCCATAGTTAGATAAACAGCAGGAAATCTGCTGTTTCTATTGATTATAAGTATGCCATTCAACTTCAAACTGTCACTCAGCAACACAGCTGTGACTTTGCAAGTGGGTGTGGCTGACCTTAAATTTATATAGAATTTACAATGATTTTCTGTTGGTGGATAATCTTGAAACATTTCCAGATGGTAATAAAATACATCTGTATGGTGATCTTTGAATATCTAACATAACAGTTTGTGTTAGCTACTCACAGTTGCTTGTACAAGAGCTCTTAAAAGTTGAGAATTGTAACTGTGAGCGGATGACATGACAGCAAAAACTGCAGTTTTAGATTTTTTCTTTTAAAATAAAGGAATAAAACTTAGATAAAATAAAACTTTAAATTATAACATGTTTGATAATAATAATTTCATAAAATACATTGATAGTAAATTGGTTTAATTAAATTTTGAATGTAACACAGTACCAATTCAAAAAGAGATTTAAAAATAGTGTCCAAAGTTATCGGGCTAATCAGTTTTTCTCACAAGAGACTTGGATAGCTGGAATAATAAATAATAATTGGAGACACTAATTTTGATTATTTTCATGACAGTCAATTATTTTACATTACACTGATGCTCGTAGGTAATCAAGTAATTGAGTTAATTCTCAAGCTCTAGACAGCAAATATTAAATAACTTTTTCAACATTAATTATAATAGGCTAGCTAATACATTGATGATAATGACTCCACCTTTCAACGATAATGCATCAGCTATCCCAACTAATAGCCCTGGATGTTCTCGAACTGCATTCAACAAGATCCCTCCATCTTCGGAGAAGAGAAACACCACAGGAATCTTAATGTCATCATTGCCATCTCCAGACATAGCAAACATAGGGGAGGATTTAGAGCTGGTTTCTGGATTATTATCTGATACAAGAAAAAGCAATAACAGAAGAAAGTGAGAAAGCTTTCTAAAATATGTTATTGTGACACACTGGTTAAAAGAGAAATTATTATACTACTTGTATATATTCAAAGACACCAAAGGGTAATTAAATTTCAATAATTTCTTAAAAATGTTAAGTCACCACGTTTACCCAGGGGGTAACGTATCACCCCCATACTTATATGATACTCATTTATAGACTAGACCTTTTCTTTAGAAGGTGAATAAATAGGTTTCAAAAACAAAATATAACAGCCTGGAATTGTAAGCCATAACTCCATCATATTCAGTTTCATATAACCAAGAAAATGTCAAAAATCTTACAGATGGTGTCAGTTTTTCAAAAAGAAATAGGGTAAGCCTTAAACATTTGGCATGTCTGTCCAAACTGAAGCAGCCAATTTCTTATAATAATTGTTGATATTTTGTACATATATCCCTTAGCAACTATTAGTGAACAGTAGATCTTGTATTTTAATAATCACTTCACCACACACATTAATTTACACAATGCTCCAGTCATTCTACTGTATTTATATCATTATTATTATCATTGCTTCATACTCTTCAAACAAAGGAATTCCCATACTGTATTTTTATCATTATTACTAGTTAATTCACAGAATGTGACAGATTAACTCAAAGGTTTCATACAGAAGATGCTATATTCTGCTTCATACTCTTCAAACAAAGGAATTCCCATACTGTATTTTTCAACTTGAAGAAAACACTAAGAGTTAGTGAAACTAAACTAAATATTAGATTAAAATGGAAAACACTGTAAGAGTTAGTGAAACTAAATTAAATATTAAGTTAAAGTGGAAAAAAGTAACAACTATATTATAAAACTAGCTGGAGTACCCGTCAACTAAATATTAGGTTAAAATGGAAAAAGGTAAGAACTATATTATAAAACTAGCTGGAGCACCCATCCCCTGGACAGAAGTTATGTAAATTCATGATTAATTATACATTCAACAAACAGTACTATTATATTTATATATATACATTCAACATACAGTACTATTATATTGATATAAATACATACAACAGACAGTACTATTATATTTATATAGATAACATACAACATACAGTACTGTTATATTTATATAGATGACATACAACATACAGTACTGTTATATTTATATAGATGACATACAACATACAGTACTATTATA
>NW_013669153.1:77360-92939 GCF_000517525.1 Limulus polyphemus
CATATAGCAGACAGTACTATTACATTTATATAGATAACATACAACAGACAGTACTATTATATTTATATAGATAACATATAGCAGACAGTACTATTACATTTATATAGATAACATACAACAGACAGTACTATTACATTTATACAGATAACATATAGCAGACAGTACTATTACATTTATATAGATAACATACAACAGACAGTACTACTACATTTATACAGATAAAATACAACAGACAGTACTATTACATTTATACAGATAACATACAACAGACAGTACTATTACATTTATATAGATAACATACAACAGACAGTACTATTACATTTATATAGATAACATACAACAGACAGTACTACTACATTTATATAGATAGCATACAACAGACAGTACTATTACATTTATATAGATAACATGCAACAGACAGTACTATTATATATATCTGTGTACGTGTGTGTGTAATAGATTTTGAATGTAATGAATAACTTACCCAGTACTAGTCCTCCGATGCCTCCAGCTGCTTCAATATTTCGTGCCTACAATATAAACAAATGAAACTTGTATGAATGCAAGGCATCATAAATAATTCTATATGTATGTGTTGTTAACACATAACTCTTAGATCACTTACATTTAATTATTAATTAATAGTGGCTGTATCTTGTTAGATGATTGAACAGGTTACTAACAATGACAATAATTGATCATTGTAACTCTGATGACTATTTCTTTATTAATAGTGGCCTGTATCTTGTTAGATGATTGAACAGGTTACTAACAATGACAATAATTGATCATCATAACCCTGATGACTATTTCTCTATTAATAGTGGCCTGTATCTTGTTAGATGATTGAACAGGTTACTAACAATGGCAATAATTGATCATCATAACCTTACTGTAAGTATTTGCTACATGACAATAATTTACCATACAGAATTATTTTGTTTTAATAATTTCAAATAAGCATACAAAATCATTTAATTACAAACACTGCCTCAACTACAAAACCAAATTCAAAAACTCTCATCTTAAACCTGTTATGAACTGGTTTAAGGGTGAGTGTTATCAATTAGAAAAAATTCAAACTGTGACACCCATACTTCTAAACATGAAGGCCACTGATTTAAAAGTTACCACAATCAGTAACCATACATTTATTACAGTTATAAGTTAAATAGGCAAACAATGTTTTGAAGTAGTGATATAAATATCAGTGGTGAGATAGTGGACTGATATTTGGAAAAGGTCAACACTGTTCTGTGTCCATTTGTATATCAAAGGAACAAGAGAAAACTAGATAATTACATGATTGGTAGCTGGTTGGTCAAGATATTGAATGCTGCTAATAATATTGAACCCAATGGTGTAATCTTGTCAGCTACATATATTGTACATCACAATCATAATGAACTACATATTATGACATAATATTGACCCCAATGGTGTAATCTTGCCAGCTACATATATTGTACATCACAATCAGAATGAACTACATATTATGACATAATATTGACCCCAATGGTGTAATCTTGCCAGCTACATATATTGTACATCACAATCAGAATGAACTACATATTATGACATAATATTGACCCCAATGGTGTTAGTTCATTCTGATTGTGATATACAATATATGTAGCTGGCAAGATTCCATATTATGACATAATATTGACCCCAATGGTGAAATCTTGCCAGCTACATATATTGTATATCACAATCAGAATGAACTACATATTATGACATAATATTGACCCCAATGGTGAAATCTTGCCAGCTAAATATATTGTATATCACAATCAGAATGAACTACACATTATGACATAATATTGACCCTAATGGTGTAATCTTGCCAGCTACATATATTGTTTATCACAATCACAATGAACTACGTATTATGACATGATATTGACCCCAATGGTGTAATCTTGCCAGCTACATATACGAGTATTGTATATCACAATCAGAATTAGACATATTATGACAAGTAAAGTATGTTTAACTTATTTTTAAGTCTTTGGATACATTTAACATTCAATAATTATAAAAAGTTATTAATATAAAATTTGTTTGGCTTATTTGTGATATTCCTTCTTCAACATTTAACATCTTCAAAGAATAACAACTATACATAATTTTCATGGTATTACGTACAATTTCCACATTATTTTAAGTACTAAAATTTACTATCTAAACATAATAGTGTTCAGTCAAAACTCCTGAGAGAATTAGTATCTGGCAATGTGTACAGTGGTCTTTGCCAGGTAATAAGTTTGTTAGATTTTTTCTGATAGTTGTGGAAAGCTACATAAGGGTTATATGTGCTAGCACTCGCTAATTTGAGCTGGTAGGGTACAGAAAAAGCCACTTTCAATAAAACCCACCACCAACTGTTGGACTACTCTAATTCAATAGTCAGATTTGATCACCAGTCTTATAATGCACACACAGTTTCAAAGTAATGATTGTGATTCTGTGGCAATAAAGCATGAACCAGGGCTCAGGTTAACGGTCCAACACAATAACCACCTAGACCATGCTTGGCCTGCCAGGTAAAAAGTGATTAAATAATACCACTATGTACATACAAAAACATTTTCTCGTATATATGTATATATATAAGGTCATTCATCTCACGTACATCAAATAAGTAAATAATTGAAAAATATTCACCTTTTCAACAAACATACAATCGCCCCGTTCAACAATGACAAGCTTATTTTTTACTTCATCCTTGTTGTTTATGATCCCGCAGGCTCGCAGTGGTTGAGCTACCACAACTTCTGCTTCTACCTGTTAAGATTTACATATTATTTGGGCAAAACCACGAATTTGATGGTAAAAAAAAATTCATATAAATAATAATTACCACCAGCTACTTAGTTAGATAAACATACAATTTTACTAAACCAACAAAACAGAAAGAAAGAAATGCCTTATCATTTCTAGCTTGTGAGGATTTATATACTATGATGATTGTTTTCAATGATATTACAGTTTACTAAAATTCATGTGCAACATACTAGAATCACAAACATAATAGAGTATTTCCTTGGAAACTTTACGATTCGAATAACTATAAATGTTACTCATAGAAGTTTACTTTACTAGAAGTCTTAATATCTCACTATAAAATAGTTTTTCTAGTGACCTAAATTATGCTCTTATTGACCCTCCAAGTACTTTTTACGAGTCAATAAATATTACAGTTACTTACTGGATTCCTTCCTTTTAAGTCGGTACCAAACTGAGCTGGTCCAGCATTTAGTACCATTCGTACCTTGGTTCCAGGTAATGTAAAGTATACAACTCGTAGCTGACGCTCTACAATATAAGGGATAAGGATCTTGAAATATAACATACACTACTAGATAGACCACAGAGAATTCAAAGATACATGAAGGAGTACAGTTGGAAATTTCATATACATTATTATAAGCAACACAAAACGAAAATTATTTATATTTTATAACAACAAAAATTTTACTTTTTATTTAATTGTGGAACATACTTTTTAAGATATAATCACAAAATATTTTTTTCTACAGGATTCTCAAAAAATGCTGTAATATCAAAACGTTTTTAGGTTAAAAAGCAACGTAGAACATTCGAGTAAAAAAGAGAGATACAACCGAAATATGGACTTTCCTACCCTGCTGATTCTGGGCTTTAGAGAGTTCAATCATTTCTTGCATGAACAAAACTCCTTCTTCAGCATCATCTTGAGACTCTGCCTGAATAAAAAAATAATCTCAACTATCTGCAGGCTTCTGTCTTTTAATATTTCACTAAAAGAAGAAATCACATGATGCCTTTCAAATATGATTTCACAATCACAAAAATTATTGTAACATCTGGTAAAAATTTTCATACTGTTTTTGCATTGCTTCTAATGTCTGAAATTTTATTAATTTTTCTCTTATGTTCTATAAAAACATAACACCCTGTGAGCTTCAGCTATAATTTCCACTGAAGAAGTTTGTGACTCTTGAATTTAAACAGTATAGTTTCTATAGAAGTTCAGCATTCTTGATAACATTAAACAAACAAAAGATTCATTGTCACTTTTAATTTATTTTAATGAATAATTAACATGTTGACAAACAAAAGTTAGTGTATATTCCAGTTGAATAGATACATAATCAAACAGGCTCTTGTACAATAAGTTAGTGTATATTCCAGCTGAATGGATACATCTTTAAACAGGTTCTTGTACAATAAGTTAGTGTATATTTCAGTTGAACAGATACATATTTAAACAGGCTCTTGTACAATAAGTTGGTGTATATTCCAGTTGAATAGATACATATTTATACAGGCTCTTGTACAATAAGTTGGTGTATATTCCAGCTGAATGGATACATATTTAAACAGGCTCTTGTACAATAAGTTAGTGTATATTCCAGCTGAATGGATACATATTTAAACAGGTTCTTGTACAATAAGTTAGTGTCTATTTCAGTTGAATAGATACATATTTATACAGGCTCTTGTACAATAAGTTGGTGTATATTCCAGTTGAATAGATACATATTTAAACAGGCTCTTGTACAATAAGTTCATGTATATTCCAGCTGAATGGATACATATTTAAACAGGCTCTTGTACAATAAGTTAGTGTATATTCCAGTTGAATAGATACATATTTAAACAGGCTCTTGTACAATAATACACTGAATATGTTCTATATCTTGTAATCCTTGTAGTAGTATATTTATAGTAAAATCCCACATTAACAGTGAATATGTTAAGAGAAAAATAAACCTGCTTACTATTACTTCACAAAAGCATTGTTTTCATAAACAATTTTTTTCTGAATATATATATTTTTCTTTCGGTTTGTGTGTATATTTACATGCAATTAGTTATACCTGTTGTTTAACAACATTTGAAGGAAACAAAATGAAAGCAAAGTTTACAGTTCAACATTGTAATTTACATACAATACTAATAACCTTTAATTAAATATTTAGATCAGATGAAGATCTGGACCAGATCAACATAGTCACCAAACTATCACAGGTTGAAACTTGTTACATAGTATAAAATGGATCAATACCCAGCATCTAGAACAACAGATACCTTCTCACAAAAACCAGAAAGTTCTCACAAAACCATCTTCCTTTTAGTTTTTTCCAAAATATCAAAGGTGGGAGTCACAAAATTAGAAACCCATTTACAAAATTCAGAAAATGGGGATCTTGTCTTAACATTTTGATTACTAGTATGTAGCTGTCTTCACAGTTGTATGATTCTTTGAAAACAATGCCTCTACATTCTTGTTTGAAAAATAAAATAATCAGTAAACTCAATAAAAGTTTGTAAATTATAAATTTCAATTAAACAAAAAAAGTTAATACTGTAAAAACTAAGGCACACTTGGAAATGTAACAAGTCATATTAATTACTAAAATGTTAACACTACCCAACAGATCAAACTCCATTACAACACTTTATGGCAGAGACTAACATTTAAATTCATGTAATAAGTTTACACTTGAATCATAGTTTCTGCCCCTTTTAAGCCTGGTGGTACATTGCAACAGCTTAAACTAACCTTTGTAGAAGGTTACATGTATATTGAATGCGTAGTGTCCTATATGGAGAAATATATTTAATGTGGTTGAAATTTTCTTAGCATTTTAGTCCTAGATACTTTCAAAAATCTTGTTTGCTTCTGTTTAAGCACAAAGTTATAGAATATGCTAGCTGTGCTGTGCCCACCACAGGTATTAATACCAAGTTTTTAGCACGTAAGCCCTCAGGTTTACCACTGAGCCACTAGGGTAACTTTGGAAATCAATAAATTACCTGAGCACTGTTGTGTACTAGTTGAATTCTTCCATCAGCTAACATAACTACTGTAATTCCCATCTTTCTCACCAGAGCCAAATGATTTTTGTTGGAGGCCTGGAACTCTGAGGCAGACAGCCTACGTCGTTTTAACCTGCCACAAGGAAAGAACAAATCATGTTTCAAACCATAAAAATTCTCTACAAAAAAATTAAAAGTTCAACATCAGTTGTAATTCTAAATACTGCCAAATCTTTCACAACACTGTTTAATATTTCCTCTGTGAACTATGCTACAAAACTTTATTCTCTTAACAATCTTGATATTACGTTGGGTTAAACTTTTAGTAGCAGAAACATTTATATCAGTACTGAAAATAAATAAATATAAGAAAAGTATGTGGTAAGAAATTTGAATTTGAATCATAGGCTTAAATAATAAATGTGCAAGGAATTATCAGCCAAACTAACAATGGAATTTGTAAATAATAATATTAGTCTATACTATGGGCTCTCTGTGCTGTGTCCACCAAAACCTGATATTTAGCATCATAAGCTCTCAGAATCACTACTGAGCAACTGCAGGGAAATAAAATTATTAAAAGTATTCATGTTAAATGCTAATGATTAGCGAATAAAAAACAAAATTTGAATCTAATGTTCCCAAGAGTGCTTACAGTTCCAGGTCCTCGTTAGTCACCAAAATGCCAGAATAAAATCTTTTCTTATTAATGTCCATCTTTAAATTTTTTATCATCTACTTTTTTATAATTTTTACCTATTCTTTATTACAAACAAAACAGTGTTTTTTTGTAAAGATCTTTTATTAAAATTATGAATAATTTAAAATAGAAATAACCCAAGAGAAGTAAATTTAAACATACTATTTAACCCTATCACCACGGGTATCGTTTACTGCACGACACAAGGTTTTAGTGTCTTGCATTCGAAATTTTATTAAACTACTTTTTGTTTATATTATACCAATTAGAATAGCATATTAACTAATAATCCATATTTTAATAGTATATATGTTTTAAATTCTTAATTCTATAAGGCAATATTTACAAAAATCGTGAATTTCCCCTAGTGTGACAAATGTGACCCATATTTTTTAGGTATCTTCTCATCTCTATTGTATCCACCCCTACCAGAAACTACAAAATTAAATGTAAATTACTCACTATAAATCATCATTGCTCAAACAAACCTTAATTTTCATAGTCTTTAATTTTATTTGATTACAGAGCTATGAAATAGAAAATCAGACCCCTCCTGCCAAACCCACCTGTCAAATCCTCTCTTTCAGGATTTGTTAATAGTTCTCTTTTACGTTTAATTATATATTACCTATAACCAATAGAAAGTAAAGGTTTTCATCTATCAAATGATGTATTGTATGACATTGTGTTATGAACATAGAATAGTCACTTTCTCTACTAATACAACTTTGGTTCCCATGGGAATCACAACAGCTAGCTTGGATGCATTTGTAACAGCTCTTGTTGCATAGTTAGAAAGCCAGAAAAATTGTGATTGTTAGAGGAAATTGTGTGCTTTTTGCATGTTATTAGTCTACGTTCTTTGGTGTATTATTTAATTAAATAAAAATTATTAAATGAACTATTACCATTAGTATACAAAAGTATGGTTAAGTATCATCGATAGTCGACAGCAAAAAGAATACTCGAGTAAGTACTTTATTTCTTGTTTTTTTATGTTTATTCTTTTATTATTATAAAAGTAACTAAAATGTAAAAATGTGGATCTCGTTAGGTTAGATGAGAAAAAAAAAACAAAAAACAATATACTAAAAATATTTCAAGAGGCACGCATGCGAGCAGCTCACGGGTAATGTAATTCAATAGCGTAACGTGAGCTGCAAGGTCCCCAACAGATTTACAATTTACAATGGCACAAATAGTAGTTAGATATGGTTCAAAGGGCAATAAAATAATAAAATTTAATAATAAATAGATGCATACTGTTATGAGTTTAAAGCTACTTAGAATAAACAAATGTAGTTTCACGCTACATTTGAAGTCATTCTAGAAAGAAAAGAATTGTAATTTAGATTTATATCGATCTTTTGTTTTTGTGGTTAAGAGGTCAGTCAAATTGACTAACCTTGTATAGAGTTAGGGTAGAGAAAATAACAAAATATAAAGTTTTACTGAAAACAAACATTTGAAATGTATTTCTGAGGTTTTTGAGATTATGCAAATGAAATTTAGATTTTTCAGATGAAGAATAGTATTTTTAATCTTAACATGAAAATCACTTTGCACACAGACTATTCAAAACAAATACTTGATATATTCAAGGACAAATCTTTTTTCAGTTTATTAAAAATACTTCACTAAAAAATATGATTTTTTGTATGTGAAAGACTTGTAATGTTTACTGAAAGATTGCTGAATTTAGTGAAGATATACACACTATATCAAAAGTTAATAGTATCAAATCTATAAAGACTATACGAGTACAAAAAGGTCCTACCTATAGAAACTACACAACTTAATTCTTGCATCCTATCTATAGAAACTACACAACTTAATTCTTGCATCCAATCTATAGAAACTACACAACTTAATTCTTGCATCCTACTTGTATGAACTACATAACTTAATTCTTGCATCCTGTCTATAGGAACTACATAACTTACTTTTTTCATCCTATCTATAGGAACTAGATAACTTAATTCTTGCATCCTACTTATAGGAACTACATAACTTAATTCTTTCATCCTACCTATAGGAAGTACATAACTTACTTTTTTCATCCTACCTATAGGAATTACATAACTTAATTCTTGCATCCTATCTATAGGAACTACATAACTTAATTCTTGCATCCTATCTATAGGAACTACATAACTTAATTCTTGCATCCTATCTATAGGAACTACATAACTTAATTCTTTCATCCTACCTATAGGAACTACATAACTTTTATAACATTTCTCTGTCACAAACCTAATTTAAAATTAAAAAAAATATATGAAAAAAAAATTTTGTTTTCTTTGATTTGTATTTTATGTTGTGGCCCAGTTAAAATGTTTATTTGTTGAACTTTGTGCAAAACTGTTCGAGGGCTATTTGTGCTAGCCTTCCATAATTTAGAAGTGATAGAGAAGAAAGCTAGTTAACACCACCCACCATCTACTCTTTTCAAACCAAATGATGGGATATGACCATTACCCTTTAACTCACCAAATGCCCTGAATTGTGGAGCACAATTAATGTAACAGGTAACAAGGCATGAACCATGCTAATCACTGGGCCATGATCACCCAGGCTCAGACTATCGTAAACTAATTTCTTACAAAGAAACATCTTTATTTCATTTAATGAAATTATTCAAAAATATTTGGACTATTTTTTTTATCACTAAATACTTTCATGGACAATTATAGTGTTGAACATAATATGTTAGTAAATATTTTAATCTCAAAAAACTAATTTAAAATTATAAAAAAAAAATCAGATTTTCTTTGAATTGAAAAATCAAAGCTATAGAAAGTACTAGAGAAAAAGTTAAAATCAAGCAACAATCAACACACCCTGACTTATAAGTTGGACATGTGCCTTCAACAAGGTTTTTCAAAGGTTGCCGTATGGAATGAGCAAAGTTTCTGTCTTCAGGGAAGAGGTAATGTGTGTTAGGACAGCTGCTAGAAAAATCCTCTTCTACTAGATCTAATATGTGTGACTTGGGAGACTGAAAATATAAGATATTGTTACTTTACCTATGTATGTCCCAATAGGATTTATCCATTTACAAACCAAAAATCTGGGAAAACTTATATTTGTAGATTTTTTTTTATAACTTCTCCCTGTTATCTATGTACCTCCCACAATAAGTTAAGGAGAAGTCACTTTTGACAAATACTTTTTTGTTATAGAAGTGAACAAACACCTCCATTATTTCAAAAATACATTAAAATTTTGCTGTTCACAGGAATGACATACAAATGAAACATGCTGTCCTATCAATTCATCAAAATTAACTCTTATGTCATTAGTACACCATTCTAAGTAATATGGCCAGTTCCATCTCTAATATTACCTTACTAAAATCTTGGATAAAATTAAGCTTTAGCTAATACTTACTTAATTAACTATTCAGTACTAAAAGTGTTCTATTTATAATTAGTACTGCTGTACGAAGTTAGGAAAATGAAATAAAGCATATTTTTGTAATCCTTACTAAATTCAGAACAAATTAACAAAACAGCTGTAATAACAAAATACTTTTGATCAGGTCAAGAAATATAACATTTTCTGAACATACTATACTAACATATTACAACATAGCTACTCACTGGAACGACTGTTGCATTACTGAGACGAGCTAGACTTAAAGGAAACAGATGGGCCTCTGTGGTAAACACGAAGTCATCAAGATTGATGATGAGTTCTTCTTTCAAGGAGAATAACAAGTACAAGTACTTAAAAGTTTCAGCCAAAACAAAGGAGTCCATTCTATAAAAGTCAAATTATAAAGAGAAGTATATACCAATACTATATTTCTAAGAACTTAGATGTCATACACACCTAAACCATAATCATTCAGATTAGTGCTTATTGACCTACTGACATAACCCTATATTATGAACTTAATCCGTTGACACATACAAGTTGCCATCATACAAGTTAAATCTTAAAATGTAGCAAATTTATATTGGTCGACTTACTAAACATCTTTAAAATTCTTATAAACATCAGTAATACAGGGTAAGTTTGTGTAAAATGACATTAGATTAAAATGAATTCACTGGTGTTGTTCCTTCTAGTCTGAAATCTTGAAGTACAAAACCAGTAATATTATTTTACTGTTATCACACAAATTTCACACACTTCTCAAGTTATAATACACAGTATCCTTATTAATTCTATAAATGAAGCAGTCTCTATATTATCAGGCTGTTCAAACAAAATACATCAGGAGCATTGTAAAAAATGGCATTCGATTCTATCAGGGACAATGCCAAAAAATAGCATTAGACCCCATCAGGGACACTGTAAAAAATAGCATTAGACCCCATCAGGGACACTGTAAAAAATAGCATTAGACCCCATCAGGGACACTGTAAAAAAATAGCATTAGACCCCATCAGGGACACTGTAAAAAAATAGCATTAGACCCCATCAGGGATATTGTAAAAAAATAGCATTAGACCCTCTAATTCAAAGAAGGATAACAAGTATCCAATAGAAAGTATCACATAAATCCTATCACGTGAAAAATTTGAGTTCAATATATGATACAACAAAGATGTATTATATAATATGTTTAAAATTGAAATAAAAGAGCTATTGCTTTTACAAATCTATAAGAAAATAACAGTACCAACTGTTGGCTGTCCATGTAACTACTTCGCAGGGTGTGGATGGATCTTCACTAAAATTGGTATGAAGGTTCATTAGGTTCATGCATTTTGCAGTTTCTATGGGTATTTTTTACCACTACTTCACCCCCTGTTGATGGATCTTCACCAAATCTGGCATGAAGGTTTGTTGGATCCATGGGGAGATACATACAAATATTCAGTTTTGCAATTTGTGGTTTTTATGAGCATTTTTTACCACTACTTTGCCTCCTGTTGATGGATCTTCACCAAATTTGGCATGAAGGTTTGTTGGATCGATGGGAAGATACATGCAAATTTGCAGTTTCACATTTTGTGTTCTGCAGTTTTTATGGGAATTTTTTACAATTACATATAAGTGAAGCAACTTTTCATGTCCTAAGATAACCTTTCATTAATCATGAATTTATATAACTTCCATCCAGGGGATGAATATTTCATCTAGTATTTAAATAAACTTCTGCTTTTAAATATCAATCAATAGTAGTTATTCCTATATATATATATATATATATATCTGATATATATTATGATATATATGATATATATATATATATATATACATATATATCATAAGATTTTTTACTTACCTGACAATTTTATGACTTTAAAATAAATACTTTAAAGTTCAACTTATCAGATATGTTTTTTACAGGATTTTATCTGCTAATCAGTAAATAATTTTATTCAAACAAGAATCCCAAAAGATAAAAAACAGTTCTGTGACTCACCTGTCCTCGTGACTACCAGTACGCACATCTTTAACAGCAGCAAACCCACATGGGACACGAGCATGGGTCTGAAGACTTTCTAATACCTTTTTTCCTGCTTCCAAGTAGTAAGAATCTTCTGTTGCCTGAATGTATATATCATGAAACATGAAAACAATGCACATAAATCAAACAGAATAGAAATAGATTGTAGATATATATTAAAAGTGGCACACAAAAATTTAAAACTATCCATTTACTTTGTGATAACTAACATTTCATTTCACTCTATTAGAATGAGTATCACTACGTAATTTTTTAAACAATAATGTATAAGAATACTTTCAAATGTAATTTGAAGTTTCCCACACCGCGGGCTTCTACAAAAATAGTTATTAGGGTATTAACTTTAATAATTAAGTGAGACACTTTTCTAATAGTTTGACAAGCTACTGGATTGTGTGTTAATATCACAGTTCTGGTATTTTCAAATGACAGTTGAATAAATGAAGTTACGAGAGCTGTAAACAAGAACAAAAACTTCTTTTGTGAAACTATACTTTATTCCTATATTACAACCACGGTTCACACTGCATTGTTCAGATCAATTTCAAGCACTTTCTAAGCACTCTCAGCATGTTTTTCACGCACTTTTTGAAAGCTAAAATTTACATCCAAATCAATGGGATTCCACTGAAATTTTATAAAATTCCTATTTATATTTGTTCAACATATGAATGTAGACTAAAAAAAAGAAAGACTTTATTTATTGTGCTCAACTCTGCAACATGCATTAAAGTTATATATACCAATATATTCTGCTATTATAATATTCTCAAGTACTTTTGATAAAAAAAACAGACCCTTATTCAAGTACTTTTAAGATCTTGAAATTCCATTCTCAATTCCAAGGACTTTCAAGGATGCATATGTACCCTGTACATCACAAGAAACAAAAACTACACTATACCAAGTGCACTGTGGAAAGAGAGTTCAAGTCACAGTGTCTTAAAAAAATCTTAAAGATGATTCTTATGCTTCTAGTTTTAACTTCTGTAATTAGTTATCACAATACACTCCTTTATTCAATTATTATCATACAATTTTGAATTATATACTACAAAAGGTAGTAGCATAAAAAAGCATAACATTATATTCGATGTTAATGTACTCTTCTAAGCTGGCAACCATTCATGACAGTAATGTAAGTATGTTTAAGTAAATACAACTTCTACACCAGAAACAGCTGTTCTACTTCTTTTTGTGTAGGTGAATATTTTCAAACCCAAATCTTTAATACTTTAAATCTACAGCTAACCTTAAAGAGGAAATAGGTGCTCTCCACAAATTCAGGCCGTAATGGATGTTGCCCCCAGTGGACTTGAAAATCAGTGGTGAAGGCCTAGTAACAGCAAAGAAATAACATCTATATTTAATGTGCCAGTCAGATATTTTGTATACAATTAATTCAAGTTAGCCCTACTGCAGCTGGCTCATGTACTTTACATGACCTTGTGACCACCATGTAACCATGGTGGTATACATACTATGACTCTGAAAGTACTTAGCACATCTTCATGAAATTTGGCAAGCTTCCAGTAAATGTTAAAAAGTATTTCATTTCAAATTGAGTGTTTTTTACAAAATCTTTCTCTGTAATTAAATGGTGTCAGAGTGTTGACATATTTGAGTGCAAAGTAATTTTCAGGTTAAGATTAAAAATACTTTTCTTCATATAAAACTTTTCAAATTTCATTTGAGTAAGCCCTAAAACTTCCTAAATAAATATAAGAACTTTATATTTTACTTGTTATTTTTTATATTGTAACTCTAGACAGGTTGGTCAATTTGACCAACCTCATAACCACCATAAAAAATTAGGAAATGATTTTAAATTACTCTTTTTTTTTTTCTGGAATGATTGCAAATTGTAACAAGAAGCCACAATTATTTATTCTAAATAGCTTAAAGCTTCTAACAGTATACATTTACTTGTATTGTTTTATTGTCTTTTGAACTGTGACTAACAAATCACTCAGTGAACGTGTAGCTCACATCACCCTAACAAATTATGTAATGTACAAGCTACTCACGAGCTTATCTTGTGAAGAATTTGTATTATCATCATTATTCTTTATCTTACCTAATCTAAACTAAAAGTTTCTAATTTTTACATTTTAGTTACTTTTATAATGATAAAGAACACATACGAGAAATAAGAAATATAGTACTTACCTGGGTCTTATTATTCTTTGCTGTCGATGAAATTTAAGCCTACTATTTTGTACTAACGGTACTACCACACTAAATAATTTTTTATATAATTAAATTCTGTAACCAAAAACATAGAATAATGCCTTGCAAAAATCAGACAATCAAACTTTTTCTGGCTCTCTAAATGCGCAATAAGAGCCTCTAAAAATTCCGCTAAACTCCTTGATGTGTTTCCTGTGGGAATAAAGTTTGAACTGGAAGCAAAATAGATAAAATAATGTAATATTAAATGACAGAGAGAACTATTGGCAATTTGTGAAAGACAGAATGTGACAGGTGAGTGAGGCAAGAGGGAGTCTGATTTTACAGTTTGTTGCTCTCCAATCAATTAAGATTGAAGGCTATAAAAATTAAGCTTTGCCTAAGTAATAACTATTTTATAATGAGTAATTTATGTTAAATTCCTTATTTCTTGGAGGGGTGGTAAATACATTTGAGAAGAGGGAAGGCTTAGAGAACAAATGTCATAATATTCATACTAGAGGAGATTAAGGATTTTCTAAAAATATTTCTCTATAAAACTAAGAACTTAAATCTTACATAATATTAAAATTTGATTTATTAGTTATGTTTTGATGCTATGTTTATTCATATACATTGTTAAAAAAAAGTAGTTTAATTCAATTTTGAATGTAACTCTGTAAAAGGTTGTGACATGCATGCTTTTACCTACCCGATGCAAAAGGGTTAAAGTTTTGCTATAATAATGTTTTTTCATTATTTCATAAGTAGGTGCAACATATGCACATTTTAGCTTTAAGGTTTATTTATCAAGTAATATATATGTATGTTTGCATCAGCCACCAAGATTCTCAAAGTAACAAATACTATACTACTTAATGTTTTGATGAGGAGATACGATAAAGCATATGTCTTATTCAACTGATTTAGAATTTTAAGAGCATCTCACATAAAAACCAATAGAAACACAAGACAAGCACTCAAATATTACAGCATTTCTTTCATTTTCTCAAATGATTACTTAATCTTGGCAACAGCTTTTTCTTTCTTCTTAACTAAATTCAGTAGAAACCATCACAGAATCTACAACTTCACAAAGTTTGTTTGTGTTAGCCATCCCTAACTTTAAACTAATAGATGAATGGAACAACACCCACTACTAACTCTTGGGCTACACTTATCTGACCCATGGAACAAAGAGTGTAGATTGACTTTATGGTAATGGGACACAAACCATGAATTCTTGATTCATAATTTGAGCACTCTCACCACAAGGCTATACCTAACTTCCTTACTTTTTAAAGGGATGCAGAAACATAACTTCCTACCAGAGGTAACAATTGTCTCATATTAACTATAGCCTTGTGCTATGCAGTAACATAACTTCCTACCAGAGGTAACAATTGTCTCATATCCTTACTTTTTAAAGGGGGGGGTTAGCATAAATCTATACCTAACCCCCCTTTAAAAAGTAAGG
>NW_013669153.1:93543-95057 GCF_000517525.1 Limulus polyphemus
GGGGGTAACTATAGCCTTGTGCTATGCAGAAACATAACTTCCTACCAGAGGTAACAATTGTCTCATATCCTTACTTTTTAAAGGGGGGTTAGGTATAGATTTATGCTAACCCCACCTTTTAAAAGGTAAGGTTATGAGACAATTGTTACCTCTGGTAGGAAGTTATGCTTCTGCATAGCACAAGGCTATACTTAACCACCTTTTAAAAGGTAAGGTTATGAGACAATTGTTACCTCTGGTAGGAAGTTATGTTTCTGCATAGCACAAGGCTATACCTAACCACCTTTTAAAAGGTAAGGATATGAGACAATTGTTACCTCTGGTAGGAAGTTATGTTTCTGCATAACTTGATACAGCATCTCATGTGTTTCAATCGCTGGTTTTATATCTCCCTTCAGTACCTGCATTATAAAGAAATAACATAAAAACTGGCTCAGTTTTAAAATATTAATTACTTCTACCATTTAAAAACATGCCATTAACACTGATTCATAAACATATACTTATAGGTAGAGAACAAAAATGATCAGCATATCATTTTGAATCCACAAGGTTCCAAAAATTTAAAATACATTTCTAAAAAGAGACTTAAATATGATGTTCCAACACGAGATAAATTATTCCAAAGTTGTAGACCTTTAAATAAATGAAGTATTTGATCATTATATATCATCTGGAGTTGGTCATAATTTCAAAGTTTTAATTTGAATAATTTTTGTAGAATAAACCTTGAAACCAATTAACTTTAAATACCAAAATATTTCTGTTTAATGGTGATTTAATAAACCTTGAAACCAATTCACTTTAAATACCAAAATATTTCTGTTTAATGGTGATTTAATAAACCTTGAAACCAATTAACTTTAAATACCAAAATATTTCTGTTTAATGGTGATTTAATAAACCTTGAAACCAATTCACTTTAAATACCAAAATATTTCTGTTTAATGGTGATTTAATAAACCTTGAAACCAATTCACTTTAAATACCAAAATATTTCTGTTTAATGGTGATTTAATAAACCCTGAAACCAATTCACTTTAAATACCAAAATATTTCTGTTTAATGGTGATTTAATAAACCTTGAAACCAATTCACTTTAAATATCAAAATATTTCTGTTTAATGGTGATTTAATAAGCCTTGAAACCAATTCACTTTAAATACCAAAATATTTCTGTTTAATGGTGATTTAATAAACCTTGAAACCAATTCACTTTAAATACCAAAATATTTCTGTTTAATGGTGATTTAATAAGCCTTGAAACCAATTCACTTTAAATACCAAAATATTTCTGTTTAATGGTGATTTAATAAACCTTGAAACCAATTCACTTTAAATATCAAAATATTTCTGTTTAATGGTGATTTAATAAGCCTTGAAACCAATTCACTTTAAATACCAAAATATTTCTGTTTAATGGTGATTTAATAAACCTTGAAACCAATTCACTTTAAATATCAAAATATTTCTGTTTAATGGTGATTTAATAAGCCTTGAAACCAATTCACTTT